>NC_091125.1:170502896-170505396 GCF_040183065.1 Periplaneta americana | reverse complement strand
AATGTAATTATTATAAACGGAGAACGTTGGTACGTTCCATTGACTGTTCCATTAAACGTTTGTCATAAACGCAGAAAATAAAGCCTTATTTTTACCGTGTGAGCAAAACATATGTGTATCTTATCTGTCGCCTTCCATACAAGATAAGACATGTCGGTGAGATGACCTTGTACTGTGCTTCTATTTATTACGAGCGTATCACGACCGATCGTATCTCACTCGAGGGTGCGACACTCGACCGAGTTCAAGCGAGCGATTTAACTCCAATGCAGCACTCTCACCCTAGTACACGGCATAACTCTCCACAGATACACATCATGTACAGCGTGGCTCGCCGAAGTGGTGTGCAACTAGAAAATGAGTCACGGTCCTGCCATCTATCCGCAATATGCGGAACCCGGATCATGTAAAGTGAAGTGGATAGGCATTAGACACATACATACATACATACATACATACATACATACATACATACATACATAACCCATAAAATTAACGACATTACTTACATTTCACCCTGTATATTGTAACCCACGGATTATAATGCACGCTTCCAAGTAGGTTACGTATATACGTGAACTCCCCTTGTGTATGGGAATGGAATCGTACACATCGCCATGATATGGAACATGACATAAGCATTTCCATGGCAACCAAAGTGTAATTTCCGTTTCACAAAATCCTTTTGACTGCCTCCGTGATCTGTTGATCAGCATGCTGACTTCCAGATCAGGAGGTCCCGGGTTCGGCTCTCGGTGAATTTTTCTTGAAGAAGAGGAATTCCCTGGGTGTCTAGAGTCTGGAAATTTGTGTGATTGTGAGTGTGCCGGGTTAATATTAATTAACCAATCATCACAAATATAAAAATACATCAGGACTCGCTGGGCAGTAACCTGAACACACGTTTCAGCGTCACATTGTTGACAAGTAACACCATCTGTTAGCACAACCATAAAGCATATAATAAATGCTATAGTTACCAACAACGAAAAAAAAAAATCCTTTCATTTTTTTCT
The DNA here is from genome assembly GCF_040183065.1 of Periplaneta americana. Taxonomy (NCBI): domain Eukaryota; kingdom Metazoa; phylum Arthropoda; class Insecta; order Blattodea; family Blattidae; genus Periplaneta; species Periplaneta americana. The sequence continues at coordinate 170,504,380 of NC_091125.1, read as the reverse complement.
ATTAATTTAAGTCGAATATAGATGTTACACGTCAAATTTTAAGTCAAGTAAAGTGTGTTCCAACAGCAATAATCAGTCATCATGTCTGAGACAGACAAGAAATTTTGTACATAAAGCATGAACCGCCAGTGATGCAAACAGGGTCACTGCTTCCAATACGCGCTATTCGATTGCTAAAGCATTTATAAAATTATAGGATGGCAGAAAGAAGGGAAAGCTGATTACGATATTGTCCGTGAGTGGTATCCGCGGCCCTGAAAAGAATTTGGGTTGGTGACGCTGTGAAGTCACCCACTCTGCTGTTGGTAAGAGGGAGCTGCTGCCACTCTACTGCTAGTGAAGAAAACATTTCCCTCGCCGGTGTGCAAGCAACTGCAGTACTAGCGCAATAATGAGGATTTAGTGCACCGAACAATTCTGAGCGATGGATTATGAAATGAAGAGTTCGCGGGAAAAACGATGAATGTCACATTTCTGTTAAGGATTAGATAATGATTTAATTGAGTCTATAAGTGCAAGATGTAGTGCTGTTTCTATAGAAAATAAAGGAAAGGATTACTGTATTCGTGGTGATAATTCTCCTTTTCACAATTTTTCATAAGAACAACATTAAACTTCGTAGTGATCCATTGAATTAGGTAATGACATCAACCTTAACAAAACTGTGACATTCATCGTTTTTCCCGCGAACACTTCCAGTACTCCAACCACGCAAGTGGATGTTTTCGCTGGTTATTTCCTCCAATCGCAAGGGCCGCAGCTTAATCACGGGCAGGAACCTATGTGCCCTCATTATCAGCACTGGAAATTCCTAGATCTCTATAAAAAATACATGACGTTGACGCTGCTAAGCTCTGAATAATAATGTATATGAGGCAGCAAGGAATCGCTACTGCGAGCCTAGCCTTTCCATGTAGACCTACGCATATATCAGTGCTTAAAATGTCCGTAAGATTCTTTTAACAATGTTTGTTTATTTCTCCTAGTACTGTTGCTCTTCTGTTATAAACAAAAACCTATCGTGTTCAAAACTAATAAAACAAATATAAACGAATCGCCTCTCGCAGGATGAAACTAATAGTAATGCAATCGCTTCTCCACGAAAGACATGTTCAAAAGTATTAAAAATAATATCATTTGTTAAACATACCTTTTATTTGAAATTTTTTTTCAAAGTGAATAAAACGTTGTACGATGCAGGCTACTTATGATAACTTCATATTACAATCAAACTCTGTTGTAATATAAAACGTTACAACACTCATATTGTAAATAAATTTAAGCTTGAATCAAAGAGATTAATCCTTTATTGAACACACCATACATTGTCATTTATTGAAATGTAGTATCTAGTACATTTTTTTATATTACGCGGCAAATGCTATATTTTATAAATATTATAAAACACATGATACACCGATACATGTGCTAGCTAAAAGATTACTTGTTTCTAAATATTAATTTACGGAAATTTTAGTAGTAGT
>NC_091125.1:169837896-169882896 GCF_040183065.1 Periplaneta americana | reverse complement strand
CCAAACGCTACACTTACTACTATATCCAGCTTCATATTTAAATCTTTACGTATTGAGCTTATCAGCGCTGAACTGTGGGAATTTTTAACAATATGTAGCTCAGCAAGTTGGTAACACTGCATTATGCGCTAGAAAGTCGCCCCCTCGCGTCTCTTCCACCCTCGTAATTAGCTAATGGGCCGTTCTGCATTGAGTGCCTGTAGGATCTTCGTTTCCTTTTTCTTTCAGCGAAAACCCGACATTTTGTTTCTGAAGTAAGTCACGAGATAATAAATAAACACAAATTTCTCACATTTGTATCATTACGGCATTTAGTTGTAACTTTGTCATAAAGAAGGAAAAAAAAAAAACCTTGTGATGTAAACCACAGTCTAGTATATACAGTCACGAAGCTTGAGTTGTGAGGGTGCTAGGAACAATAGACTGTGCCGGTACTATTTCGCATTGTCTGTAATGAGGCGATATTAGCGATCCTAGTAGTTAGCAACTATCAATGGATGCATATTTACTACGTATTGAGCTTCGTGACTATATACTAGACTGTGATGTAAACTTACTTATCACATTTCTTTACCACATGCTTGCGTGTAATGCGATTTCTGATCTTACGAGTTTCAAAAATAATTTTCAAGACAAGACAACTACATGCTTGTTTAAATAAATTCCTTATAAAGGTTAAGTAGGTAGTAGAGTCGTCCACAACAGGTTGGGAAAAATGGAAATGATACAATGCTACTGCACGCCTGGCACTGTAGGCAATATACAAAACTCTTCCGTCTTGACGACTGCCTCAATGTTCGATATAACGAATGTTCAATTTGTTTCGCTCTCTTTGTGAGTGGAAGGCCTGAGTATAAAAGGCAGATCACACTGAGCCATTCGGATATTAGAATTGGGTATCGTCAACAACATGCAGCGTGAAACTACATCCATCAGGAGCCTGAAAGTACTTTTTTGTTAAAAGTAACATTCAATCTTCTTAAAAATGATTTCTTGGTGAAATAATAATGCATCTGCTTAGACTTAGAGTAATTTAAAAAGCATTATTACATGTATAAGAACTACTTTTTGGGATGGGAGTTTATATACATATATTGTAATTAATTGTAATTTCACTTTTGCATTTATTTTGTGTACCTATATTTCACATTATGCCTTAAGGCCCATTCACAATGAAAATTAAACATAACCGTAACATAAACACAGAAGTTTGCAGCTAGGCTACCAAATGGGATCATTCACAATGATTCACATAAGCATTGACATAAACATTGCCGTAAGACGTTAACATGAAAGTTTGCAAAATCCAAACTTTCATGCTTATGCTTACGTGATTTGCAAACAGAACACAATCGTGGAGAGCTGAAGTATACAACAGAATAGAATCAGTCACATATTTTGAAGAGAATTTCCTCTGTTGAAGATTTGAATGTCTTGGGAGTTATTGGCTGTAATTACTATACTTGTGTCATCTGCAAATAATATGGGATGACCTACATCTTTTATTAGGGCGGCAAGATCATTTATAAACACTAGAAAAAGTAGGGGACCTAATACTGATCCTTGAGGAATTCCATTATTAATAGTTCCCCACGTCGATGCAGATTTCATAGTTGTATTGATTTCAACTTTCTGTTTCCTATCTATGAGATATGAGTGAAACCATTGTTGTGCAACACCTTTAATTCCATAATAATCTAATTTATCTAGCAGCATCACCAATGCAGAAGACATTAGGAAACTATAGCAATAAAAGTCTTCCTATGAGAAAAAAAAATCAATGAAAATTGCTAAATTAATACTATTCTCCAGTCATAAGGTACCTGTACTATAAGAATAAGAAGACTAAATACATCAATTACAAAAATTCTAATATAATGAAAACAAGAGAATTCATAACGCGCAGAAGAATCATCATTAAAGCTTTGTCAAGAATCGCAACCAAGTTTTCTGTATAAAATTTGTGTCTTGAAATAGACTTTTCAAAGAACTAGCTATCAGCATGTGTCTCTTGGAACGTAAGTGATTTCAATGAATGTACGCCAATGCTGGCCAGCACACGTCCCACATTCTTCTTATGATGTGTCAGAGCTTTCCTGTGTGTTGAAATGACACGCAGCTGGAGGAATATAATACAGTATATATAGGGCAAACCTGAGAAAAGATGACATAACGCAGCATATTTTGTGTATAATCTTGACAGAATAAGTTCCAGATACCATCAATATCTGTTCACTGGCAGAAAAGCATTCAAGGGAGAGCAGCAAGCTAGGGTGTCATACCTGGACTGCAGTCAATACATAAAAAAAATCTCTAATTTAGATTCTTCCATAAACGTTCATTTTTTTGTGTATATGTATGTATTTATTCACACTGCAAATGGGTATATACCCGGTGGCAGTGGTAACTAATTACACTCAATAATGACAATTAATAATAAACACAATAAAAACAATAATTAATAATAATAATAATAGTAATAATAATAATAATAATAATAATAATAACAACAACAACAACGGGCATCCTAAATTAAATGAAGCATGGTCACTTAAAATAACATTTAAAGTAAATCTAATTTGTATCTTAACCCTAAGTTCGAACTAAGACCCACGAGTGTGACAGGTTCATACCTGCACAAGTACCTTTCGGCACTACACTTCTTTCCCTGTCAACTCACTCACTGCACTGATTCTACCTGATTTCACTAACACTTCTAACCATTTCACTGCTCAAATACTTTGCACAGCCACTTCACTGACACCAACACACTTCACTTATACAATAGACTTCACTGACACAACACACTTCCTCACTGATAGAACACTTCAAACAACAAGATATCAATTACACCCTTTAAGTAGTGTGTATAATATACTACCGTCTATTAGTAAAGTCCTTAAGCCTATATTTAAATACATTTTTGGTTATTGGTAAAGCCTTTAGAAAGGCTTCAGGTAAAGCATTCCAGTCCCTGATAGTACGATTGAGAAAAGAAAACTTTCCAGTGTCCGTCCTCTGTCTTCTTTCCCTCAATTGATATGAGTGGTCGTTCCTTGAAGAGTAATTTGACAGCTGCAACCTATTTAATTAATTGCAATAATGATATCATTATGACATTCTATTACCAACATGTCACTCATGTGACATTTTACACTTTACACTAGCATATCCCCAATTTATAACTTGTGTTGGGCAAGCCCGTGATCGAGGTAACATAGGGGTTTTTTCTCCAAGAGCTTTGGTTCCCTTGTGGCATCCTAACAAATCTCTACCATCATCTCATAGACCAGCCTCCTATGACGCATCCTGTGCAATGAATTTATCACTAAATTAATCTACACAACTGGCTTCATTTGGGTCAATGACTAACAGTAAAGCACCCGCCATCAGTAAAAAAAAAAAAAACTACAAAAATAAGTTTTTGTATGAAGAACATAGCATCCTTGCAAATTATTGGCAAATATGTAATTTCTTATTAGTTAACAGCTGCAAATGATGTCATAATAAACAACTGAAAGTAAGTTATGTTGTTGTATGATGAATACGTAAGCAAAGTAGTTAGTAACTGATGTCTAGCTAACGGTGCTTCACTCCTATTTGTGAAATGTTCTAATATTCAGTGATGCAAAGTTCTTTTACACTTTTATTACACTTCTTAACACCAAACGTGGGCTGTACTCAAGTACAGTGACAAAATGAAAGTTTATGTCTCAAAATATACAGTAATTCTCATTAACTTCACAGCTGCTAACGTAAATATTCTACAAAATTGCGATATTACTTAAAAATATAAACATACTTTCTTTCAATGGTAGAAAAATCTATAGGCCTGTACGATATACCTACTTTTCTGAACCAATGAAAACATCACTTGTAATTAGTTACTGGTAAGTATGAAGTAGAAATATACAAGGCGATTTCATGAAGTAGTTTTTTTCTGATTTTTATTGAGTTAGTTAATTTCTAAATTAATATTCCATACTCTTATGAAACTTTAGTCCTATACAAGATAAATCTTCGTGGACCAATGAAAACGTCAATTGTAATTAGTAAGTATGGAGTAGAAATATACAACAAGATTTCATGAAGTAATTTTTTTCTGATTTTTATTGAGTTAGTTAATTTCTAAATTAATATTCCATACTCTTATGGAACTTTATACAAGATAAATCTTCGTGGACCAATGAAAACGTCAATTGTAATTAGTAAGTATGGAGTAGAAATATACAACAAGATTTCATGAAGTAATTTTTTTCTGATTTTTATTGAGTTAGTTAATTTCTAAATTAATATTCCATACTCTTATGAAACTTTATACAAGATAAATCTTCATAGACAAATGAAAACGTCAATTGTAATTAGTATGTATGGAGTAGAAATATACAAGAAGATTTCATAAAGTAATTTTTTTCTGATTTTTATTGAGTTATTTAATTTGTAAATTAATATTCCATACTCTTATGAAACTTTATACAAGATACCTTCGTAGACCACTGAAAACGTCAACTGTAATTAGTAAGTATGGCGTAGAAAATACTAGAAGATTTCATGAAGTAGTTTTTCTGATTTTTATTGAGTTGGTTCATTTGTAAATTAATATTCCATACTCCTGTGAAAATTTATATAAGGTAAACTTTCGTAGATCAATGAAAACGTCCTTGTAATTACTAAGATTTCATGAAGTGTAGCTTTTCTGCTTTTTATTAAGTTAGTCGCAAGGAAATTCATTTCTAAATTAATACCACTCATTCATTCACCCTTTCACCCATCCTAAATATTCAGTGCAATAAAATATCACCTGCAAACACTTGGATGTATCTTTTTTATCTCTTTCTCTCTTGGGAAAGGGCGAACCTATTGTACTACAACCATCCAACATGGAAAAAATCTGTGCTAACCCCCATTACTTGGGCTCATTCTCATCCACACTATCTCACTACTATGGACCACGTATCAAACCCCGTATGTTCCTACACCAGCCTCCTCCATACATCACCAGCCGGTGACTGTACATTGCTATGGAATGAGAACGAAGTGGAAAGTTGACAGAATGATGTAAATGCCTATATATTGGTGAAATGGAAATCAGAAAAAATTCCAACTGTAGTCTTGTCTGCCAGAAGTGTCACCATGGACTGTTTTTAATTTTTCACATGAAAAACTCCAGCCAGACCAGGACTCGAATCCAGGCCACCTGCATGACAGGCCAAAGGAATTGATGAAAGAGTAATGGAATGGAGAAAAACTCCCTCCGGCGCCGGGATTTGAACCTGGGTTTTCAGCTCTACGTGCTGATGCTTTATCCACTAAGCCACACCGTATACCCACCCCAGCGCCAGACAGAATCATCTCAGATTAAGTTCCAACTCTTGGGTTCCCTCTAGTGGCCGCCCTCTGCACTACGTCATAGATGTCTATGAACGTAGGACTGAAGTCCACACATGTGCTGAGGTGCACTCGTTATGAGTGACTAGTTGGCCGGGATCCGATGGAATAAGCGCTGTCTTTCGCGGCGCCGGAGGGAATTTTCCTCTGTTCCGTTACTCTTTCATCGTATGATGACGCAGAATATCTGCACGGAAATATCATATGTACTTCGGTACATAAAAAAATAATAATAATAATAAAAAAAAAAATAAAAAATAAAATAAAATAATATACAAAGGAATTGACCCTCAGCCACTCCAATGGTAACACCAGGATATAACATATCTGTCAATACAAGCACAAAAAAGGTAACACCTTACTTACTGGCTTTTAAGGAACCCGGAGGTTCATTGCCGCCCTCACATAAGCCCACCATTGGTCCTTATCCTGAGCAAGATTAATCCAGTCTCTACCATCATATCCCACCTCTCTCAAATCCATTTTAATACCTTACATCTTGTAATTTTTTCATCAATCATATGGGATAACTTAGACTTACTTGCCACATACTCCACAGTAGCTGATCACCAAACCACCTCAAAATGCTTCAGTCTCCCCAAGCCACCATATATGTATTTAAGGCAAAAAAAAAAAAAAGATCATTTTAAAAATTAGGGCCTACATTTCACTGTATACGTTTCAGGTGACTTGTTTCTTGGACTGTAACTCAAATAATTACAGGGTGCTATGACTCAACATAACTTTTACTCCAGTTCACTACTTTCTATTCTTCTCAACATCTCTGTAACTATTGATATGAGCATGCTACTTCCTATCAATTTCACCATTGATATGTCCTTTAATGATGTTCAAGGTGGCAACCAATAATCATCCTGTATTAAGTAGTAGACTGGAGTTAAATGACAGCTGTGAGCATTGTGGGATGAAGATAAATGCAAATAAGACGAAGAGCATGGTCATAGGAAGAAAAATACAGAAGATAGACTTGCGAATTCTAAATGAGGTAGTACAGCAAGTGGACAGCTTCAAATACTTGGGGTGTACTATAAGCAGTAACATGAGCTGCTGCCAGGAAGTCAAAAGGAGGATAGCAATGGCAAAGGAGGCTTTTAATAGAAAAAGGAGCATCTTCTGCGGACCTCTGGAAAAAGAACTAAGGAAGAGACTAGTGAAGTGCTTTGTATGGAGTGTGGCATTGTATGAATCAGAAACATGGGCATTACAATGAAAGAAGAGAAGCGAACAGAAGCATTTGAAATGTGGATATGGAGAAGGATGGAGCGTGTGAAGTGGACAGACAGAATAAGAAATGAAGCTGTGTTGGAAAGAGTGGGTGAAGAAATAATGATGCTAAAACTAATCAGGAAGAGGAAAAGGAACTGGCTGGGTCACTAGCTGAGAAAAAACTGCGTACTGAAGGATGCACTGGAAGGAATGGTGAATGGGAGACGACATTAAGATATATGGATCATATGAAGAAACAAAGAGGAAGGCAGAAAATAGGAAGGATTGGAGAAAACTTGGTTTGCAGTGAAACATCTGCCCTTGGGGAGGACACTAAGTGAATGAATGAAATGAATAATATGTAGTTGTCAATTCACCTCTGAACACAAACTCGAGATTGTTCTAAATCTATTAACCAAGCACGTCTGAATCTTCACAGCATCCAGAGGAGCCTGGTAGGCTAAAATTACGTGATTAAGTGATAATATTTACCCAATTTATTCGTGTTGTAATAACGGACTTGAAGTAAAGATTATCTCAAGTGGAGAAACAAGCACATAAAAAAGAACAGGTAAATCAAAAGGAAATGAAAGACATCCTACAAGAACTCAGGATGGAATCAGTACTGCAGTAGGCTATATACATCGTTACAAAGATAACTGGCATTGTCATAAACTATGCCTAGAACAAGAATCCCTCTATCAGTCTTGAATTACAGACCAGCAGGAGAAATATCACTAGGACGCCCAGTGAAGACATGAAAGAACAATTTTGTAGACCAGAACATTTCTTTTAGGACTATTACCTGCTCGGAAGATGATGATGATGAAGTAAATCAATTTGCTAAATAATAATAATAATAATAATAATAATAATAATAATAATAATAATAATAATGGAGGTGGGATATGATGGTAGAGACTGGATTAATCTTGCACAGGATAGGGACTGATGAAGGGCTTATGTGAGGGCGGCAATGAACCTGCGGGTTCCATGAAAACCATTTGTAAGTAGTAGTAGTAGTAGTAGTAGTAGTAGTAGTAGTAGTAGTAGTAGTAGTAGTAGTAATAATAATAATAATAATAATAATAATAATAATAATAATAATAGTTGTTTAGTCAACTATCCGAAGACTTTTGAACTCCATAAGTGACACCAATAAGGCATCACTCATGAGGCAACTAAGCCAGGAGATAATGGGGTAGAATGACCAGTTCCATTCCCGCTATTTATTATTATTATTATTATTATTATTATTATTATTATGAATGGAGGAAAGCACTTCGGGATGCTATGACCCAAAAATGGGCCGCAGTACCACTGATTTATTATTATTATTATTATTATTATTATTATTAATTTCCTATAATCGGTAGTTTTCCTTCCCCCAAAACGTGATGGTGGTAGTGATAATAAATGTGTTTACCAAATGAAAATTATTCCATTCCGACCTGAACCCATCTCAGAGAATTTAGCCTAAAATCATCACTGCTGGCTATATGACATTAATTTATCGTGCAATGGAAGAAAATATAATGAATTCCACCAAAACGTTGTTAGCCAAATTCACCAGCAGTTCCGAGACAAAGAGAAAAATTAAAATATAAACTCAAGTAATGGCACCTGTTCGAAATTCGAAAGAGAGGGGACATTTTGTAAGGAAAAATTAACATCAAGACAATATGAGAATCGAAAGTTAGAGGAATTAAAAGGCGATATAAAAATGATGATATGGAATGGTCAGGATGCAAGGAAAGCAGATAAAATGGTGGCAAAGGAAATTTATTTCTAAGGGGACAGTTCAATTCGCAATCCTATTTAGTTCTAGCAATGCCAAAATTCTCCCATAAAGTAGTAAAATGTCCAAATTATGTTCATGCTCCTGTACTCGTCTTACAATAATATTAAACGAAATGTGTACACTTACGAAACTGTAATATGTTTACTTTAATATAGCTTATGCATTTTGTTCACTGGAAAATAATCTCAAACATTTTCATTGTTTTGAATACCGCCATTTCTTACGTTATCTCATTTATAGAATTGTATTATTAATTAATTTATTTATCTTGCTAATAATTGTAAAATTTATTTATCTTGCTAATAATTATAACATAAAATATAATAAAATATAAACAGCAAAACTTTAGCTCGCCCCTGAAAGAGTAGAACTCTTGCTCAGGGGCGGATTCCTGAATTGAAATTAAGAAGTATATAATACAATTTGTCTATGTCTACTAGGCAATAAGAATACATAAATTAAAATTTACAATTTTTCAATTTTTATAAAATCCATACATAACTTTTTAAATTTAATACTAGAACTATTAGAATTGACAAGATTAGGATATTTAAATATAAATTTGTTATATATTCTTGGGTCTAAATTACTACTATGATTAAATACTGTAGCAGTGTTGCATTTTGGTTCAAACAATCTTAAAGAATTCATACCTTTTGTTTCATAACTATGAGAATACAATACAAAATTATTTCGATTTTTATGTATGAATTTTATTAATACAATATAATAAATTTGTCTTATTTTAAGAACATTAAAGTCTAAAAACAATTTTTGAGATGGAAAATCAATAGGTTTATGAAGACATATTTTAATTATTTTCTTCAATTGTATTCAATTATCACACAAAGTGTCAGAAATTATAAGTTGTGTAGCAATAGGTTATTGCTTACATGTCTCAATATTTAAGTGTTTTTTCCTTTCTATACGAAGTACACATAAATTAAATCATTATGTAGTTAGTATGTTAGTTTAGAAGAGTCCATACACTGGCAGACATCGTGTTTTTACGAAACATCAATCTAAAGTTTCTGACATGCAGCCAATTTATTTTTAGATTCTTGAAGGAAAAAGTCTTTATAAATATACAATTTAATGCCGAATGATGTATTAACATACATATTTGCCTACTCAAGTGTTGAATGGTTTCATGTAAAATTAAAGATCTCCAAGATTTCGTTTATGTCATCTTTTTATGGTAGAGATGCACCACTTTCGTAACATAATAATTTCCTTCAAAAGTCATCCATTAGATAAAAAGTGAAGTTTCTTTTACGATACAAGAAGTAAACAGTTGACAATTTCATACAAACCTGTCCAATACTATTGCAGAATAGGTACTTTCTTATTTCTCGAGGTTTCGTCAATCCTTCAAAAGAAATGCATTTATTTCATGAAGCCAAATCAGACTATGACACTCATATCACTATCGATTGTTGCTAAGATGTAGAGATCTCATTTACAGTTGAACAAACTTTAAGTTGTACAAAAACACTAGGCCAATATTTATCGTAATCTGCTCTCAAGTCCATTCGTGTTCAAAGGGAAAGGTTTCAGAGATAACTTTTGTCCTCACACACAATGCTTTATATCTCAAATGAGTTATTCTTTCTGGGTTTTTCAATTAGACCTATATAGTGCAATTTAACCTCAATCTAATTTTCTTTAACTACATAATACTAAAATGGAACTTCAGGAGGCAGAAAATGTATAATTGTTGCATTTGGCTACTCAGTCGTTAGCAAATGTCAAAATTAACTTGCGGTGTTTTTCGTGTTCACCAGCAACAGCCAACTGTGTGTGTACCTCGTCAGCCATGTTGCAGCTCAGTCCCATGAGAGTCTACTAAAAATAGAAATCCTGTTTTCTGAGTTTACATTCAGTATTGTAGTAGGGTGGGGATGTTTTGCTTGGCTCCCCACTTCCACAATATCATCTGCAACACTAACTCAGTTTGCTCCACCTACAGCCACTACGGATCTACATTATTATGCATGTACACCACAGAAACATGAATTTTATATAGGTTAATGAAACTCTGTTAACCACATTTAATAATTAAAAAAATAGTAATTAGGCTACTACCATAAAATCACTCAAACAGCGCATTTATTGTTTGTGGGTTCAGTGCACCAAAGGACACAAGTGGTTCATATTTTCATTCATTGTAGCAACGTAAGGGACAATTTAAAATGGTAACCATTCGCTGCATTATCAATTGAAGACTTCCCTGTGAAACATCAAATTACTGAAATGTGTGACTTAAGCGGAAAAGGTAATTTTGAAGCATTCATGTACAACAAATTACTGAATTTCAATTTCAGAACAAACTTATATCCTTCATTAGTCAAATGGTTCTGCTAGTAAAAATAGGTCTAATGAAAAAGTCCCTAAAAATATTTTTCTTTCTTATGAAACATGGATTAGCCTATAGTATTGATGGTTACACCCTTATTCCGAGGAGGTCCTCAATAAAATTATCAGTTTTGAATTTCTAGGTGCTATATACGATACATTCAGGGGGAAGGGGACGATCTGACTATAGTTTATAAAGTAAAATAAATCTATTAAAAAGTAATAGCTAAATCTAAATAGTAATACTGCAACTGATATTTTTAATGAGTGCATATGACGTAGACATATCGTATATTTTCAAATTAGAAATCTACTAAGAATGTTGCTCTACAATCTAGATTAAGTCAACAATTTGTCTTAGGCAATTTTGTTATTTAATTATGACATTTAAAAAATACCGTTGATAAAGATGGGCTACATAAATAATTGAAGTTAAAGTAGGCCTACTTACTGCTTTAAATTATATTGAAAAAAACTGGAGTACAATGTGATAAAATAATGAACGTAAGATCTAAAGATTGATATCTTCATTTATCATAATAATGACATTATCTTACTGTCGAGATAGTAATCTGGGAGAGGCAGTTACAAAATAAACGTAAGCATGAAGCGATATACCGCATTTAAAAATGTTAAATATTAATATCATTTCACAGTCGTCAGAACACACCGAGGGGGTAAACCAATAAATTTTCTCTGAGCAAAAATTCCCCCCTTCCCCTCGAGCCACTTTTTGAATTCATTTCTGTTAATTACCGGTATTAAAGCAGTAATATTGCACAAAAGATGGGCCTGTATTCCAAAAGTACCGTATTTTGAGTGAGGACCTTAATGTGTAGGTATATAAAAACAAAACACAGCGATGCTTCACCCGAACTTTTCATCAATCCTTCACACCCTCCTCACTGAATGAATTTAAAATCACGACGTACTAAATCACTGAATTCATTGGTACTTGAAGTTGAAACCTTCAAAATGATTTGTATTCTGGACACTCAGAGACATATTCAAGAGTAGCTCTGAAGACCTCGACATTTCCATGACCGAGTATTTGCCTGTACACTTTTATAATTATGTTCCTCATGCAGAACGCACAAAACGATACCAGTACATAATAATTGTAAATTAAAATTTACTTTCAATGTAATGAAATACCGGTACTTCAAAGCTAGTAAACAAAATGCAAGCAAGGTCACTTGTACGCATGATCCGTTGAAACTAGGGCTGTTCCATGAATGGTCGTTATCACCCAATACCAACATTTGGGGTAGAAAAACGAAATGGAATTACTGCTCTCGATGTTATAATTAATTTACATACAATTCGTTAATCATACTTCATCTTACATTTAATACTTTTTCGATCAATAACTTATATCTACTCGAGTGAAAAAATTGACCTAACCTCAAACATGATCCATTTAAGAACAAGTTCCCTAACTTTTGCCAGTACAAATCAGGACTGCAAAAACAGTATATTTTTAAACATTGAGTAAACACTGGAATGAACACAGTTGGTGTTGTTCCTCCATTACTGAACAGTGTTTAAATATACAAAACGCAACGAGATCCAAACAAACCGGCAGTAATATTTAATAAAGCCACCCCGTAGCCCAATGTAGACATTTCTACACCCTCATATACTACCAATATATATTACACGTACCTATTAATTATTGCGATTTCATTTAGCTACAGGGAAATTTTTTCATTATAGGGTGTTACCATGAATAACTGGAAAACTCTGCACATTATAAGCGTTCAATAGTATTGTAAGATTCGCTAGTGTCAACCCCCATGTCAACAAACTGTCAAATGCCATGAAGAACATAAAATTGTTAAAGAATACAGTTTTACTTTAACACTACGGGCCATTTACTGACAAAGTAGCAAGTCGCTTGTTGTATATATTTCATGGATCAAAAATACTAGTGCATATACTCATAGTCCCGTGATATACTGCAGGATAAACTGCTTTCTGAATTCAAGGGGGATGGGTAACAGAATACAAATGGCGAATGATCTGAAGCAAGCCTTACCCATCTGCGATTTAAAAACCAGTGAATCGAAAGTATGAAAACAACTAACCGGAATAATCGATAATTACATCATAGAGAACCTCATAAAAATATATTACGTACCTTTCAAGTAGACTTCAACAAATCATATCTCACTTAAAACAAAAAATTCGTCACTCTATCAAATGCACACACCCAAAATTTCTCTGCTCTCGCGCAAGGCTCACCCCCTCTACGCGCGATTGGTCGAGATCTATGACGTCACCGGATGTTGGTACAGTCACGGATCCTATGTAACATCTCCCTATGAACTAATGTTATTTTTCGAAGAAAAAGCTTAGTAAAACCACGTAACAATTATAGATGCTTGCCTCATTTCTCTGATAATTTTGTGCGCGTGCCATACAGGTTGATAATATACATACAAGTTCAAATAACAGATGATTGACCATCGTTTCTGGATTCTTCCAAATATGGTCATGATGAATGTAGGAAAATTCGCAAAGATTTTTTGTTCTCTTTATCTACCAAGTAAACTATGTGAATGGTTTCCTTGTAATAAGTATTTCCCAGCCTGTGAGGAAGGGTACATCAAACATTTCAAATTAAATCACTGATAAGATATGCGAGTTATTTCAAGTTCCTTGCTTCAGCAAACATTAGCCACGTATCATCGATTTGATATTTTTAGTGTATCCTACGATTACCTCCAGATTTTAAAATATCTCAAATGCTCAAAGACAGGAAGATGTATAAGAGCTTATTATGATTGTCGTCATTATCACAATTGTGACCCCTTTTTCCACTACTCTTTTTTTTAAGCGAATGATGTGACTGCCAAGTTTAGTAATATGATGTCCTGGTGGGCTGAGGAGCATGGGCGGCGGAGCCCACACGGCAGCATCTCGCTCCAGATCAAGGGCGAATTCCAAGCGTGGGTCGCACGGTTGCACCTAATATTACATTATCACAGATAGAAATCAATGTACAGTCTACGATGAAGAAATGGAGCGAAAGGTATTTAATTCGTTGCATAGGCACGAAATCTGTTTCATCGACCGAAGGCAGTCTTGAAGCTTGTCCAGAATGATTTCAGATTTGTACACCAGAGGACACTCATATACGTAACATGCTGCTGTAATCGAATGGGTTTCGAGAAGAGAATCGATATATGGTATTCGACACGAGGTCATGTTCGAAAGTATTATTGACTGTACTTTCATATTTAGAAATATTTATTTATTCATGTATTTATTTATTTACTAGCCGTACCCGTGCGCTCCGCTGCACCCGTTAGAAATAAATATAAAGTAATTACATAATTAAAATAGGACATTTGATCCAGGGAACATTCGTGTTTGATAGAAGGATAAATCGTTTAATATGTTACTTAATTTAAATTGCATCCAAATAATTAAAATGCGATCATTTTGGTCCAGAGACACTCATTTGGTGCAATGACAATTCCTTTAACATGTTTCTCAATTTTTATTACATGCAACCATAGCTTAATGAAGATTGACATCATTTAGATTTAATGTGTATATTTTATTTTACTTGTTATAGGTTTCCAATGAATTATGGTAATAACTTAATTTTAACCCTTGTTTTCTACGTATTTAGTAAATGGCGCTTGGCCCACTACGGTTCTGAACCCTTCAAATAACTTATATTATATTATATTATATCAGAAGTTACTGTAATAACATTATAGCATTATGTCCATCTAGAGAAACTACACTTTCCAATGGTGAAATAATAATTAATTATACAAATCGGTTAATTTAGCTTCCGATATTACTTCATACAAACACAGAAACATTCTCTGTAGGCTATGTTTCATAGCTTTCGATTGTTGCTGTCCAAGGCCCCTTATAGACGAAGTCATTTGTTTTTTAATTCATTACACGGCCTTAGATAGGAGTTATTTTAATTTTAAAACTCATTTATCTCATTAAATATCAATCCTATCAAACTTTTTCAAGGAATAAAACTTATCCCAAATTATTGTTAAAGAAACTTTTGCTATGTAACATTTTTCACAAAAATCAATAATAAGCGAGATATTTCGATTTATTTAATTCAGGCCCCCTTATAGCCCCCCTTTTAAATACTGTATTTTTAATGCCATATAGCCTAAAATCTAAGTTACAACGAACTTAATTTATATTCCAATTTTCATCGAAATCCGTTCAGCCATTATCGCGTGAAAAGGTAACAAACATACATACAGACAGACAGACATGCAAACAAAAATTTCAAAAAAGCGATTTTCAGTTTCAGGGTGGTTAATTATATACTGTATGTTAGGACCAATTATATTTGGAAAATCGAAAATTACCAGAAAAATTTCGGCTACAGATTTATTAGGGGAGAGTCGGGTAGTATCGGACAGTGCGTTTCTTTCATCTACCACCATATGGTAGTACCTGAATGACATGGTTACGTTTCTCTATGCGACATCACAGAACGTAACCATGTCAATCAGGTACTATCATCGTGTTGTTGATGAAAGAAACTCACTGTCCGATATTACCCGATGTCCGATACTACCCGACTCTCCCCTATTAGTATTTATTTATTCATTCATTTATTTATTTAACTAGCTAGCTAGTGAGTACAAATTACATTTATAAAACAAAAATGTTTCTAGTCACTACCGTAAAAGCCAGGCTCGTGTACGATGTGGTCTTATTCAATAATACAACTTAAAATTTACAAGGACAGTTTACTAAATACAGTAACTTAATTCAAACCAATAAATACAACACAAGAGCAAGAATAAAGAAGAAAGAGAAAAAGAGAGAAAAATACACATTTAATATAAATTGACAATCCGACAGAAGCCAGTGATATTCAATAAAAACATGAATATAGTCGACAGAAATAAAAGATAAAAAATACATTTGTTAATATATATCATGAATAATTTTACAAATTTCTTTTTTAAAAGCTTTAATTTTAAAATATTTCAAATTTGGAAAATGGTTTGTAATTTTATTATAATGTCTTGCGCCAAAACTAGCACCATGTTTAAGAGCTGCACTTGTATGACATTTAGGCTCAACTAATGGGAAAGTAGACTTCTGTCTTCGAGTACGATATTCATGTCGATTAGATTTATGTTTTATTTGATTTCTGTTGTAGTAAGTTAGTAAACTATATTTATAAATTTCTTCAGTAGTTAATACATTGTAATCTGTATAAATTAAATTTGTTGGGTAATCCATATTTTTGGTCAGACAAATTTTTATTAATCTTCTGTGTAATAAAATTAAAATTGAAATATAACTGAAAATAAAAAAGTAAGTTCAGATAGTCTAGAATTGAATATACTGCATTTAATGGGAAGAACAAAAAAGAGAGGAAACATTAAAATAAAAGGCAACAGAAAAACATTTCACAAAATAATACTAAATGACAAGACGTGAGAAAATTGAATGAATGTGCATGAAAGTGGGGACAAACTGTAGAACCTACTTAGCTACATTTTAAAAGTTAACTCTTTTAGAGTGCAAATTCTCTTTTATCTATTAATACTAATAATAAATCTGCAGCCGAAATTTTTCTGGTAATTTTCGATTTTCCAAAAATAATTGGTCCTAACATATATAATTAATCACCCTGAAACCGAAAATCGCTTTTTTGAAATTTTTGTTTGTATGTCTGTCTGTCTGTATGTTTGTTACCTTTTTACGCGATAATGGCTGAACGGATTTCGATGAAAAATGGAATATAAATTAAGTTCGTTGTAACTTAGATTTTAGGCTATATGGCATTCAAAATACATTATTTAAAAGGGGGGTTATAAGGGGACCTGAATTAAATAAATCGAAATATCTCGCTTATTATTGATTTCTGTGAAAAATGTTACATAACAAAAGTTTCTTTAACAGTAATTTGCGATAAGTTTCATTCCTTGAAAAAGTTTGATAGGACTGATATTTAATGAGATAAATGAGTTTTAAAATTAAAATAACTGCCATCTAAGGCCGTGTAATGAATTAAAAACAAATGACTTCGTCTATAAGGGGCCTTGGACACAACAATCCAAAGCTATGAAACATAGCCTACAGAGAATGTTTCTGTGTTTGTATGAAGTAATATCGGAAGCTAAATTAACCGATTTCTATAATTAATTATTAATTCACCATTGGAAAGTGTAGTTTCTCTAGATGGACATAATGCTATAATGTTATTACAGTAACTTCTGAGTGAATCGAGGACAGGTAAGATTAAAATAGCTTCTTATGCACAGAAAACTTGATAGACCATTCTGTACATTCGTTTCGTGTATTTTCTAAAATAATTTTTATGACCAAATGAGTGGTCTCTGGATTAAAATGATCGCATTTTAATTATGCAAATACAATTTAAATTAACTAACATAATAAACGATTTACCCTTATATCAAACACGAATGTTCCCTGGATCAAACGTCCTATTTTAATTATGTAATTACTTTATATTTATTTCTAACGGGTGCAGCGGAGCGCACGGGTACGGCTAGTTTTTATTAATTCTCTATGTTACGTTAACGTATTTAGTTACATTTTACATTTTCCTTGACTCTTTCTGTAAGAATAATTGGGAGTTGTAACTGTAGTTCTAGCAGAGAACTTGTGTTGTAAAAATGCTTAAGGTAGCCTACTAATGCTATTGCAAAGTGCTTCGTATAAGCGCAAAACTGCACTAATATGTGCTCTTCAATTATGCGGTATGTGCGTGAATTGAGGCCATAGACGCCGACTTTGAGAAACATTATTGCTAAAAATTCTGCCTATTCACAACTTCGTATTATAAATGATGTACCATCAGATCACGATAAGACATCTGAAGTTGGTGTACTAAAAAGTAGTGACTTTCCGTTCTTCAAATATGTACGTATTACATCGTGTGATATTGAACGTACATTTTCCCAAAATAAAAACTGCTTAAGTGACCATCGGAGGAGGTTACTTTGCAGTCGCTCAAAATATACGTAACTCTTCACTGCAATGCACATATTGAGTCATTCCACGTCAAATCGCACAGCAATAAAACACGACCTTCTCGGAAATGGTCGAATTTTTTTTCATGAATTCCAGACATCAAATAAGGAGCCCCGTATTTTTTTATTTTCACAATTATTAATTATTTGTGTACTTATGAATATTTGAAGTTACGCAAATTATGCGCGCACTGTTACATAAACTCGCTTGGAACTTTGTGTCTACATATAATTGAGATTTGCGGTTTGGCGCATTTGAAAGACGAAATACAACACTTTTTATTACTTTAGGCCTATCACAAATAAATTTAAAATTTGGCCTATTTTTTTAATCATTTCTTTTTCAAAGCAAAATTACTATATTAAATAGCCAAGTTAAAAATCTGAAAAAATATAGACTTGTTCGCTGATGTATTATCTGT
Organism: Periplaneta americana; assembly: GCF_040183065.1. Taxonomy (NCBI): domain Eukaryota; kingdom Metazoa; phylum Arthropoda; class Insecta; order Blattodea; family Blattidae; genus Periplaneta; species Periplaneta americana. The sequence continues at coordinate 169,864,696 of NC_091125.1, read as the reverse complement.
AAACTACTGCATTTATAAATATGGGATCGGCACCCATACATTTGTAACAATTTATTTTCCGGAGGCATGCACGCGCTCGCGATGCCCAGCTAATGAACTGCTTGCAGCCATAGGCTAGAAGGCTGCCCGTGGAAATTTCCCGTTGCATCTGATGTCACCATACTAATCATCAAATGATTAATACCTTAAGGAACAGTAAATATCTTATCTAAAATTATTTTATTATTGTCAGCTCAGCTAAGAGGGGAAGCCCTTCACAGTTTATACTGTAATATAGCCAAGTGTTTGATGATAGCAAGACTGGGTAAGGCAGTAAACTTTATGGCAGTAAACAGATGGCAGGAGAGAAAAATAATCAGTTTGGGTTTGAATTTCGCGCAGTGACGTGACTTCTATACAACATGAGTGATGGTAAAGATCGCGTAATATATAACAAGTGTTTAAATCCATTTACCTTCCTAACCACGCTTTTAAAAAGAAAAGAACACTAAGACGCGTAAGTCGCGACTCATTGATAAAGCTCAATTTAAAGGAGTCTTTGAGTGTGCAAATATGTGATTTGTTCCGTAAAAATCAATCAATTTCCGCATAGGTCAGGTGAAATTATATGTGAAGCCGGTAGTTCTTGTGATATTAATAAACGTGAATCAAATGAAAGTGCGGACAGAGAAAGTGATTATCCCAGTATTTCTTCTAGCAGTTCTATGGATACAGTGCTAGAAATCAGTAATATTGAGGAATTAAACAAGAGTTTGATGTCAATAGAATCCCCTATCAAGAAAATAAAGATACAACAAAACGATACCCCCGTGAAAAGTTTCAAAAGTAAAGGCTCCCTAGCATGTTAAGTTTTTCATGTAGAAGATGCATCATCATCCATTCAAAAGTCAGCCATATTTTATTTTTGACGGAATGCAAAGAAATGTACAACCTGAAAATTACATAGTTATTGCAGACTTTTGTGAAAATTATTCATTTGTAATACAAGATTCAATACAAGTTGTGCATTGGAACATATGCCAAGCCACAATACAGTACAATTTTAATTTTACTTCCTACTTTATTTTATTTTATATTCTCTTATAGGCCTATTAATATTATATCTGAACTGTGACCGAACACGAGCGCTGCTCATTCGGTCTCAAATTTTGTTAATACTACTGCATCTCCTTTTTTATATTAATTGTATTATTTTATTTCTATTTCTCTTCATTGTAATTATATTCTTTATTCTGTATATTTAAATAAATAAATAAATAAATCTTTCCGTAGTATATTTCAAAGGAGATACAGAAATTCGTTACAAAAGTAATGTCATCTCAGAAACCATGAAACATGACACTGATCCCTTTCACTTTTTTCAATCCGAAGCAATCAATTTCTTAAAGCAAGAATTCAACGATATGAAAAAAATCATCTACTTTTCCAATGGATCAAATTCACAATAAAAAAAAAAAAATTAAAAATAATTGCTTACATGAAGTCGATTATGGAATTAGTGCTGAATGACACTTCTTTGCAATGTCGCATGGTAAAAGTTCATGTGTTGGCATTGGAGATACTGTTAAAAGACTTGCCACGAGAGTTAGCCTATACAAGATCCTATAACAACATAAAAAAACTGTTTGATTAGTCACAAAAACATTTCTAACGTGTCATTTATATTTTGTCCATTCAATAAGCACAAAAACCACACTGAAAATTTGCAGGCCAGATACCATAATCTAAAACCAATAACTGGTACATTAAAATTATATTCTTTCATTCCGTTGTCAAAAACTGAAGATTTAGTAAAACAATTTTCTTTCAAGAAAGAAGGTAGGCGAATGAAAATTTAAAATGTGAATGAAAAGAAACATTTGAAAAGCATAATGTACAATTATTTGAAGATATCATAATAAGTAAATTAGCAGTGTTTCCTCGAGTAACTTGATCCGTACTGGGTGTAATGTTGCAACGTTCAGTCAATTATCCAGCACCGATAAACCTCCCAGCGCGCTTTAACGCTTCCCGTCCACTGCTGCTGCGCCGACCGCTACACATTCTGTCATAAGTAATTAAATTTCCATTAAACTATTGGATATTCCATTCTGATTTTTTCTGGAATTATTAAGAATACTTCAGTGCACCTAGTAGGCATTTTTTTAGATTTTTAATAGGGCTATTTCACATTGATGTATATGTTTTAAAAATGTAATTATAAAAAAATATTTGAAATAATTATATTAAAATTAGTTAGTAAATATTTAATAAAACACAGTACTTTAAGCTTTTAAATGCATTTTTCAAAAAAATTTTAACATCAATATCGTCAGAAATATGACGCTTTAAATGTTGCATTGTGCGACATTTTTAACGAATTTTAACATGTAATATTTTTAAAACATGTGGACTTAGGAGGAAATAAAAATACACTTGTTGGTTTATGAGACCCATAGAGTTGGTAAAAAAAATATAAACGCAATCAGAAATATGAAGGTCAAAATTTGTATAATTTTGTGCGATTTGACGTGGAATGACTCTATTCAAGGATGATGTGAGTATCTTACATTAAATTTTAAGAGTTAATATATCTCACTGTAAAATAATTGTGTATTTACATGTTTAGACATTTCCTACTTCAATGATCATTCATTATATTTCTTGAATGCAGGATACAGGTTTTATTGTAACCGCAGTATACTGCTCAGTGTTTACATCAGAGGCATACTCCATCCTTTGCACGCCCCTTTCTCATTCAGTCTATACCGCGTGCGCAGTAAACCTTACGATTCTCGTGGCAATTACACGAAGTCTAGTAATTACCTGTACCTAAAGAACTTTAAGTCTAATTTTCTGAAAACTTTCTTTTTGTGACTTGATTCCCTTGTGTTCTGAGCGCCCCATATATTCAGGAGCGGATATTTCAATGACTTTATGGCCATTTTCAAGAACAGTTTTTGATCACTGTTAACACACACAGGCCTACAGTATATATTCTTATTTAAGGACCTTGCTTTTCTCTATTGAATATTGTGTTTTCCATGACTTCATGTACTCATTATGTAAATAGGCTACCATTAATGGAGAAAAATTCGTTCCGGCACTTGGATCAATCATAAATATCAACTTTTATAAATAGTAAAACAATCATATCACATTAACCCGACCAAGTAGTCTATGATTCGATTCCCGGGGAGAGTAATGGAAGAAATATGACTTGTAAATAATAGTTGTAATGTTACTTTTTCTTCTTTTTCTTCTTCTTCTTCTTCTTCTTCTTCTTCTTCCCTCCAAGTATTAGGCCAAATGGCCTGTTACGATCTCACAGTTGAATTTTCAATCCAGCGCTTCTTTGGACGACCTAGAGATCTCTTCCCGTTTGGACGATAGTGGAGCATGACTTTTGGGATTCTATCTCTATGCATGCGATGCAGATGATTTATCCAATTGTTCTGATAATGTTTTACGTGATTAATTACAGGTTCTAGTTGTAATTCTTCCATTACATCTTCATTGCGTTTGTGATCCCATTTCGTATATCCCGCTGTATATCTCATAAATTTCATTTCATTAGCCGTTATTCTGCTTTCGTCTTTCTTCCTCAATGTCCATGCCTCACTGCCGTAACAAAGTACAGGTCTCGCCAAGGTCTTGTAAAGGCGAATTCGAGTATGCCTTTGTACTAGGGAAGGTTTCATAATGGTGTTAATTATCCCCATTGTTTTGGTGTATTTAGAAAGTTTCTGTGAAATGTCTACTTCATCGAAAAAAGATAATGTGTATCCGAGATATGTAAAATAATTTATCCTTTCCAATATTTTTGAATCTAAACATATTTTGCTAGGCACAGGGTATTTTCCGCAGAAGGCCACAATTTTAGTTTTTTCTTTATGGATTTTCATATCATATTTAATTCCAATTTTATTAAAATTAAAAATTGAACGTTGTAATTCATCTCCTGAGGATGCCACCAGAGCTAAATCTTCTGCAGAAAGTAATGAATCTAGTTGTAATGTCTGTTGAGTTGTATATATCCATGAGGCAATTGTTTCCATTCTCTAATTATTTGATTCATATATATAATAAATAGCAACGGTGAAAGGCCGCAGCCTTGTCTTACTCCTGTATGAATTTCTGTCCAATGCGATAATTTATTTTCACACCTTACTGCAATTAGTTTTGTTTTATAGATATTATATATGTTTGCTATAAGTTGTTGTGGAACATGGTCTGTGGCTAATACATTTAATAATAATATTTTCTGTTCACCCTATCAAATGCTTTTTCCAAATCAATGAAAGCAATATGTGTTTCTAAGTTGAATTCCCTGTGTTTTTCCATCAATAATTTTAATGTAAAATATCCATCGCAACATGATCTTCCCTTTCGGAAGCCATTTTGTTCTTCTCCGAAAAGTAATAATAATAATAATAATAATAATAATAATAATAATAATAATAATAATAATAATAATAATAATAATAAATTGATGAACTAGTGGACTTACTCGTGTTAAATATGTATTTATTTGTCCGGCTTACAGCTGTTTCAGTCTTTACACACCATCATCAGAGCCTACTAGATCGCGGCGTCATCTCGAACTTCTCTGCCTGTTAGGAGGGTGTGTTTTATTGTTGGAAGTTGTTGAAGTGTGGAGTCGAATAGTGTGTGTGTACTGAAATTGATCTGTGTGTTTAGGATTTGATCGGGGTGTGTTTTAGTGTGTTTGTATATTTCGTATTGTTCTAGTATGTTGAGTTTTTGGTTCTTGGGTTGTGTGTGTAGGATTTCCATGTCCGTATTTATGTTATTGTATGTATGGTTAGTATTGGTTATGTGATCGGCGTATGTAGATGTGTTATGTCCTCTGGTTATAGCTTTAATGTGTTCTTTGTAGCGAGTTTGGAATGATCTGCCTGTCTGTCCTATGTAGAACTTGTCGCAACTATTACATGTGAGTTTGTATACACCTGTGTGGTCGTATTTATTTGTTTGTGTTTTTTGTGTGTTGAGATGTCTTTGTAGTGTGTTTTCTGTTCTGTATGTTATGTTGTATTTCTGTTTTCTGAATGAAGATGCGATCTTATGTGTGCTTTTGTTTTCATATATTAGTGTGATGTATTTCTTGTGTTCTTGTGTTTGTGTTGTGTTTTGTGTATTTTTGTGTTTGTTAAGTTTTTGTTTTGTCTTCCTTATGATGTTGTCTATTATGTTTGGATTGTATCCGTTTTCTTGTGCTATGTATTTGATTGTGTTCACTTCTTCATTGTAGTGTTGTTGGTTCATGGGTATGTTGAGTAATCTGTGTACCATTGTCCTGAATGCAGCATGTTTGTGTTGTGTGGGGTGGTTACATGTGTTGTGTATGTGTGTGGTGGTGGTGGTTGGTTTTCTGTATATTTTGAAGGTGTGTTTGTTGTCGATTATTGTTATGGTGATATCTAGGAAATTTATGGAGTTGTTGTTTTCAAGTTCTAGTGTGTATTGAAGTTTTGGGTGTAATTTGTTTATGTATTGGTGTAGTTTGTGTATTTGTCTTTTGTTCCCTTTGTATAGTATGAGTATATCGTCTACATATCTGTGCCAGTATATTATGTTGTCTGCATACTTGTTGTGTTCATTGTTGAGTATGTATGTTTGTTCTATGTTGTGTAAAAATATCTCTGCTAGTATGCACACTTCAACACATTCCAACAATAAAACACACCCTCCTAACAGGCAGAGAAGTTCGAGATGACGCCGCGATCTAGTAGGCTCTGATGATGGTGCGTAAAGCACTGAAACAGCTGTAAGCCGGACAAATAATACATATTTAACACGAGTAAGTCCACTAGTTCATCAATTAATTATATTCAAGTGCTAAAAGTGGTGTACGCAAGATTCAAAATGGAATAATAATAACTTCCAAAAGGGTAGGGTCACCAGATTTCCGGATTTCGCCGGACATGTCCTGCTTTTTAGGTATGTGTCCTGCGTCCGGCCAGGCATTGGAAAAAATCGTACATTGTCTTGCTTTTAATGCTACTGGACATAAGAACATAAATTTTCGCGCGATGTACGTCACAATGTAGGCCTAAGTGATACTTACATTTTATCACACATCGCAATCGAATCTACAGTATGACCAAAGAACATCGAATAAAATTGTGATCTAGCAGGCGGTAGTGCTTCGATCATAGAAAAATATCGATTACAGGATGCGGAAGCAGCTTTCGATCTCGATTAGTGTATTTCCAGAACGTACATTTCCTCAATTTTTTTAGTTGGTTATTTAACGACGCTGTATCAACTACGAGGTTATTTAGCGTCGATGAGATTGGTGATAGCGAGTATTTGGCGAGATGGGGCAGAGGATTCGCCTTAGATTACCTGGCATTTACCTTACGGTTGGGGAAAACCTCGGAAAAAATCCAACCAGGTAATCAGCCCAAGCGGGGATCGAACCCGCGCCCGAACGCAACTTCAGACCGTCAGGCAAGCGCCTTAACAGACTGTCCCACGCCGGTGGCTTATACAAAATTAGTGTCACATTTTTATGTCCTGCATTTTTGTGGAAAATCTTGAGTTTTCAGGAAAAATTACTGCTCTTCATTTTTTACTTCTGGTAACCCTACAAATGGCTTATATAATAATAAATTTAGCTTCCCTTATGAAAAGGTTGCCAGATTTGACAAAGCGTATTACATATAATTTGGAAATACATCTAAAAGGAAAATGATTTACATTTGAAACGGTTAGGGAATCGAATATACAAAATGTCAGAAAAATTTACACCTAAGTAGCGAAATTTTACGGAACCCGGAGGTTCATTGCCGCCCTCACGTAAGCCCGGTCCCTATTCTGAGCAAGATTAATTCAATCCCTAGCATCACGTCCCATCTCCCTCAAATTCATTTTTTATTTTATTTTATATTTTTTTTTATTTTATTGGGTTATTTTACGACGCTGTATCAACATCTAGGTTATTTAGCGTCTGAATGAAGTGAAGGTGATAATGCCGGTGAAATGAGTCCGGAGTCCAGCGCCGAAAGTTACCCAGCATTTGCTCGTATTGGGTTGAGGGAAAACCCCGGAAAAACCTCAACCAGGTAACTTGTCCCGATCGGGATTCGAACCCGGGCCACCTGGTTTCGCGGCCAGACGCGCTGACCGTTACTCCACAGGTGTGGATAAATTCATTTTAATATTATCCTCCCATCTACGTCTCGGCCTCCCCAGGTCTTCCAACTAACACTCTACACGCATTTCTGGTTTCACCAATACGTACCACATGCCTTGTCCATCTCAACGTCTGGATTTAATGTTCCTAATTATATTAGCTGAAGAATACAATCGGTGCAGGTCTGCGTTGTGTAACTTTCTCCATTCTCCTGCAACTTCATCCCTCTTACTCCCAAATAATACCCATACGAATGTCAGTTAAACCTTAAGGTAAGCGTTCACTACATCATATCGCACTGCTCGTACGAATCGCACGCAACGGATATTTTAAGTGCAGTGCGTTCACTGTAACGGCTTCACCTCATCGCCTCATAAGATTCCCCTATCAGCTGTTTAAAACATGACGTCGTACGATATTGACATTGCTGAAAGCAGAGGAGTTGAGGTTAGGTCTATTAATTACGTCTGTTAACGAATAAGAATTTGTAATTGCTTCATGCGTCTTAATTGAAGAGGAAGAAACGAAAGAAATATTGGTCACATTATATATATGTAAGAAATGACTTGATTACTGTAATGGGAACGCCTCAATTTATATAATCCTTCGCAATTTTCTACACGCGAAATAAGTTTTCCGTCTGCCATTTTGGCGCGACACTGAACATGGCACAACATAATAGTAACAGTCGAGCAATTAAAATTGATTTATTAAAGGAGGCCATGATCGCACGCATCCGAAAAGTTGCTCATCCGAGAAACGTGGACGGATTTTCCGAGAGACGATGCGTGCGATACGATGTAGAGAACGCGGTTACGTAACAATTACAGCAAAGATAGTCTTTTTCCGAGCCGTGCGATTCGTCCGATGAGTGCGATACGATGTAGTGAACGCGGTTACATAACAATTACAGCAAAGATAGTCTTTTTCCGAGCCGTGCGATTCGTCCGATGCGTGCGATACGATGTAGTGAACGCGGTTACATAACAATTACAGCAAAGATAGTCTTTTTCCGAGCCGTGCGATTCGTCCGATGAGTGCGATACGATGTAGTGAACGCGGTTACATAACAATTACAGCAAAGATAGTCTTTTTCCGAGCCGTGCGGTTCGTCCGATGAGTGCGATACGATGTAGTGAACGCGGTTACATAACAATTGCAGCAAAGATAGTCTTTTTCCGAGCCGTGCGATTCGTCCGATGCGTGCGATACGATGTAGTGAACGCGGTTACATAACAATTACAGCAAAGATAGTCTTTTTCCGAGCCGTGCGGTTCGTCCGATGAGTGCGATACGATGTAGTGAACGCGGTTACATAACAATTACAGCAAAGATTGTCTTTTCCCGAGCCGTGCGATTCGTCCGATGAGTGCGATACGATGTAGTGAACGCGGTTACATAACAATTACAGCAAAGATTGTCTTTTTCCGAGCCGTGCGATTCGTCCGATGAGTGCGATACGATGTAGTGAACGCGGTTACATAACAATTGCAGCAAAGATAGTCTTTTTCCGAGCCGTGCGATTCGTCCGATGAGTGCGATACGATGTAGTGAACGCTTACCTTAACAGGTCCTCCAGGTTAAGGGTTGTGCGACTGGTAGATAAACTATTTACGTAAAATTGAATACACTCTTAATCTTCATGCAAAGCCTCGGGATTTGAGTGCATCTCTGTATGATGGATGGGCAGCAGGCCGTGGGTGGGGGGGGGGGTGTTGTTTGTCGGACATGTTGCAACTCCGCCGCGAACGACTTGATCGGCGCAGCGACAATGCACTCGGATTCTAAGTATCCATAAAATATCTCATCTTTATTTATGCGGGGAAGGGATCCAGTCGGAGGGTGGGTCGTGGCCATCCCTTCCTTCACCCCATGTTCTCGTCACGGGACTTCCCGGGGGCTTCGCCCCAGCTTCTCTCAAAGGAAATGCCATCACTTTACGCTGCAGCTCAGCGGATAAAGTGTCTGCAGAGGAGCGCGTATCTTGTTTGTGTCTTTATCAGCATCAAAATCTCAGCCTCAGGATAAGAATGCCCTAGCCCCTCCCTTAATACTCCCCCAGTACTCGCTGACTAATCGTATATAATTCCATGCACCCTTCAAATTTTATGAGGCGACATTTTTCGTTATGGACTTTTATGTTCACAGTGTAAAATAGTTACCATTATAGAATGACATCTTCAGTTTTCTCGACTGTGTAGGATGGGTAGTTCTTCGCCTGACTTATGTAATTTAAGGCTGGTTCACAATAAACCGGTAACGAGAACCAGAATGAAAACGAGAAGCAGAGGACGTTAATATGAAAATTTTTGATTCACAATAAACCGAGAACATAGACGACTATGCATATCGATATGCATGTCAATAATTATATGTAAAGTCGATATTACGCATTCTGATGTTATTTGTGTATAATTGACCAATGGGTTCTCTCATGAGTTAAACACAGGTTAACCAACTTCGAAATTTCAACTTAAACATTTCATTAGGTACGGTACTATAAATATGCCCATGCATCTTTATTATCACAACCTATTTTAAGTCTACCATAACGTAAAATAAATAGAGAAGAAACTTTGTAATAGAACAAAAATGAACACAACAGTAGTTATTGAATTGAAGCGTGAATATGTAGTGTGTCATACAACCAATACAGTAATAAAATACGATTCACTTACGATCGGTGTTCAAAGACGCAGCTATTGAAAGCCACGTATTCTCCTTCATTTATACGAGGCGCGCCGCTTTTTGTAAACGTGAGGGTTTTCCTCAACACTCAATATTAGAATCTCATCCAATAAAACTTGCTCCATGATGCAAAGCACAGAACAAAATAATGCATAGGTTATGTCACGGTCTTCTTGCTACATATAACGAAAAAATAGCTTTTAGATGGCAATAGAATGAATCTAGTGGGCTGTGATCGGAAACGTGAACGCCAAAATTGAAACTTAGCCAACTCTCCGTTCCCGATCCCGGGCTCCGGCAAGCTTTTCGTTAATTGTGAACGCTCACATTTAAATGTACACATTTTAACAACTTTACCGTTTCGTTTTCGTTCCGATTCTCGTTTCCGGTTTATTGTGAACGAGCCTTTACTGGTAAGTACAAATTTTCGACCTAATATTATAGAAACGTAAGTTTAGACTATTGTGACTTGAGTCGATATGTAGCCTGATTTTTTCAAGTGCTTATCCTGGATACAACTATCATCCCAAAACAATTATGAGGGAGAGTCGGTTTATTTTGAGCGAGACACGGAAACCGCTCTTGTACTTAAAACACAGACAGGAAAATCGTAATATACAGATATGTCTTATAAGTAATATCGATGTTGGAGCAAAATTATTTTAGTGGGAGTGTGTTGCGACAAGAAATTAATCTAATCTTCGAAGTAAAAGCCATTAGAGTCTATGGTCTTCAGCCACCACAGGTAATCTGAAGGCGCAAGATCAGAACCTCTGAAGAAAGAACTAAGGAAGACACTAGTGAAGTGCTTTGTGTGGAGTGTAGCATTGTATGGGGCAGAAATATTACGATGAAGTGAAGAGAAGCGACTAGAAGCATTTGAAATTTGGATATGGAGAATGATGGAGTATGTGAAGTGGACAGATAGAATAAGAAACGAAGCTGTGTTGGAAAGGGTGGATGAAGAAAGAATGGTGCTAAAATTGATCAGAAAGAGGAAAAGGAATAATGGTTGGCCCACTGGTTGAAAAGAAACTACCTTTCTTAAAGATGCACTGGAAGGAATGGTGAACGGGAGAAGAGTTCGGGGCAGAAGACGATATCAGATGATAGACGACATTAAGATATATGGATCATATGAGGGGACAAAGAGGAAGGCAGAAAATAGGAAATACTGGAGAATGCTGGGTTTGTAGTGAAAGACCTGGCCTTGGGCAGAACTCTATGCGTCATGTATTTCCTTTTTATCCTCTGGTTGAGTGAAAGAGAAAGTCTCACGGCCTTAACTCTGTCAGAAAAAATAAAGCATTATTATTATTATTATTATTATTATTATTATTATTATTATTATTATTATTATTATTATTATTATTATTACGACTGAATGAATGAATGAATGAATGAATGAATGAATGAAGATCGGGGCTTAATATGCCGGATGTGACAGCAGTTCGATTCCCCCAAATTCCTGGATTTTTCCTCTGCTTGTTCGGGGGGTATGTCCTGTTACAAGAGAATTCTATTTGGTTTAACTAATAACTAGTGCAGGTATCCCTCTCCCTAAACTTCATGAATTCGTTCTAGCTGTTGGGAATAAAGATCTGCATATCCCTTTGGAACGAACTCCCACCAGACACATAACATTACTTTGGGGTCGAACCGATTTTGTTTAACGACGACTTCGGCAGGCTGACGTGGATCGAGCCACTGTTCTGAGTTGTCAGGGTTGCGGTACATCTGACACTTATCCCTGATAAACTTATAATCCATGGGATTAGCTATAATCTTGCAACGTGTTGTTCCTGTTCAGGTGTTAGGCCTAATTCATAAGATACAGATCTATAACTTTTGTATAATTTTCTAAGCCACTATGTTGTCAGAAGAACTTGCTACTTTGCGCTGTATTTTACAGAATTTTTACTTCAAATCTCATTACCCAATTTCGACTTACACCACTTTTGCTCTGAACGCCTCATATATTAATAATATAGACGTTTACAAATGGAATTCAACAAAACTTTTGAGTTCTTATATTTGATGAGTGCTTAACTCTGAAACCTCACCGCACGAACGTAATTTCAAAATTAAATAGTTCATGATACGTAATTAAGCTTATGAGGCCCATACGATGTTTTGTTAATATTTTATTTTGGCCAGATTGAGTCTCGACTTACTTATGGCTTTTAAGGAACCCGGAGGTTCATTGCCCTCCTCACATAAGCCCACCATCAGTTCCTATCCCGAGAAAGATTAATCCAGTCTCTACCATAATATCCCACCTCCCTCAAGTCCATTTTAATATTATCTTCCCATCTACGTCTCGGCCTACCCATTTTCCCTCAGGTCTTCCAACTAACAGTCTATTCAATGATTTCTGAACTGATGTGTGCTACATGCCCTGCCCATTTAAAACATCTGGACACAGTATCTTCTTTATACTGTTGTCTGGATTTATTGTACAATTATACCAATAAATTTAATTTAATAAATAGATAAATAAAATAGATAATTAGGTTAATTTATAATAAATAAATTAGTGAATGAGTAAGAGAGTGAGTGAATGGCTGAAAGACTCAATGAATGAATGAATGAATGAATGGATGGATGGATGAATGGATGGATGAATAAAAATAAATAAATAAAAATAATAAAATAAATTAAAAAACTAAAATACATAAATAAATAAATAAATAAATAAATAAATAAATAAATAAATAAATAAATAAATAAATAAATAAAATAAAATAAAATAAAATAAATAAATAAATAAATAAATAAAAAATAAAAATGAAAATAATGGCTGTAAGATTTATAAGTCTGTATAATGACTTCAATGAAATAAGCTATGAATAACAATAATAATCGAGTTACAATAATAATAATAATAATAAAGGTAAAGGTATCCCCGTCACACGCCATGAAGGCACTTGGGGGGCATGGAGGTAGAGCCCCATGCTTTCCATGACCTCGGCACTAGAATGAGGTGGTGTGGTCGGCACCACGCTCTGACCGCCTTTTATCCCCGGGAAAGACCCGGTACTCAATTTTATAGGAGGCTGAGTGAACCTCGGGGCCGTTCTGAAAGTTTGACAATGGGAAAAATCCCATCACCACTTGGGATCGAACTCCGGACCTTCCAGTCCGTAGCCAGCTGCTATACCAACTGATCTACCCGGCCGCCGTTACAATAATAATAATAATAATAATAATAATAATAATAATAATAATAATAATAATAATAATAATAATAATAATGAGACAAATATGTTTTAGACCCACTGACAAATGAAGACGGGACATAAAACATGCTGTAGGCTAATTCCATACAGCGTTCTTCACCTGAAATAATTAGGAACATTAAATCCAGACGTTTGAGATGGGCAGGGCATGTAGCACGTATGGGCGAGTCCAGAAATGCATATAGAGTGTTAGTTAGGAGACCGGAGGGAAAAAGACCTTTGGGGAGGCCGAGACGTAGATGGGAAGATAATATTAAAATGGATTTGAGGGAGGTGGGTTATGATGATAGAGACTGGATTAATCTTGCACAGGAGAGGGACCGATGGCGGACTTATGTGAGGGCGGCAATGAACCTCCGAGTTCCTTAAAAGCCTCAAGCAAGTAAATAGGCTAAGTGCCAAGCAGGGCTTTCTTGTGCAAGTAGTAGTATCACATATCTTGCACATCTATGGGAGAAGCTAGGTTCTACTGTACAATTCGACTTACCCTCTTTTCATAGTGGATTTATTCAGAGACAGACTCTTTTTGGAAAACGTAATTTTAAAAGAAATTTCAATTACAGCCATTCTTATGTCCAGTCCACACTTAACAGTTACCTGGCATACTGTAAATAAGCTTATGAGAATATTCCACTCATGTTATTGTTATTTATCCATTTGCATGTAATAATTCTTACATGAAACAAAAGGAATGTACAAGTGACCTCTAAGTAAACTAAAAGAATACAGAATATAATAGCAATCTAGAGAAAAAGAAAAGGAGTCTGAAAGTGTAATTTAAATAGGAGGAGTCAGAATCTGAAAACAATCTGAAATAAAATGATTAAACAAGTCAATATTAAACAAAGCAAAAAACGGTTATATGAAAACGGTTTGAATAGGAGGAGTCAGAATCTGAAAACAATCTGAATTAAAATGATTATACAAGTCAATATTAAACATAACAAAAAACGGTTATATGAAAACAGTTTGAAAATAAAAGGATTCTAGAAGTGAAATTAATATAAAATGAAAGGAGTTCAAAAGCGAAAAGTAACTAAAATAAATGAGTAAAAAAAAAAATGGAAAAGCAAATCAAAATGAGAGAAGTTAAAAAATATAAAAACTAAAATAAAACCGACCAGAATAAGAAACAGTCGGAAAGAAAATGCATCTAAATAGAAAACTAAAATAAAATCTGTCAGACTAAGAAATAATCGGAAATAAAATGCATCTAAAATAGAAAACCAAAATAAAATCGGTCAAAATAAGAAATAATCGGAAATAAAATGAATCTAAAACAGAAAACTAAAATAAAATCGGTCAGAATAAGAAATAATCGGAAATAAAATGAATCTAAAATAGAAAACCAAAATAAAATCGGTCAAAATAAGAAATAATCGGAAATAAATTGAATCTAAAACAGAAAACTAAAATAAAATCGGTCAGAATAAGAAGTAATCGGAAATAAATTGAATCTAAAATAGAAAACTAAAATAAAAATCGGTCAGAATAAGAAGTAATCGGAAATAAATTGAATCTAAAATAGAAAACTGAAATAAAATCGGTCAGAATAAGAAGTAATCGGAAATAAATTGAATCTAAAATAGAAAACTAAAATAAAATCGGTCAGAATAAGAAGTAATCGGAAATAAATTGAATCAAAAATAGAAAACTAAAATAAAATCGGTCAGAATAAGAAGTAATCGGAAATAAATTGAATCTAAAATAGAAAATTAAAATAAAATCGGTCAAAATAAGAAATAATCGGATATAAAATGCCTCTAAAACAATAAATTAAAATAAAATCGGTCAGAATAAGAAATAATCGGAAATAAATTGAATCTAAAATAAAAACTAAAATAAAATCGGTCAGAATAAGAAATAATCGGAAATAAATGGAATCTGAAAAAGAAAACTAAAATAAAATCGGTCAAAATAAGAAATAATTGGAAATAAAATGCATCTAAAATAGAAAATTAAAATAAAATCTGTCAGAATAAGAAATAATCGGAAATAAATTGAATCTAAATCAGGAAACTAAAATAAAATCGGTCAGAATAAGAAATAATCGGAAATAAAATGCATCCAAAATAGAGAAATGAAATAAAATCGGTCAGAATAAGAAGTAATCGGAAATAAATTGAATCTAAAATAGAAAACTGAAATAAAATCGGTCAGAACAAGAAGTAATTGGAAATAATTTGAATCTAAAATAGAAAACTGAAATAAAATCGGTCAGAATAAGAAATAATTGGAAATAAAATGCATCTAAAATAGAAAACGAAATAAAACCGGTCAAAATAAGAAATAACAGGAAATAAAATGCATCTAAAATAGAAAACTGAAATAAAATCGGTCAGAATAAGAAGTAATTGGAAATAAATTGAATCTAAAATAGAAAACTGAAATAAAATCGGTCAGAATAAGAAGTAATCGGAAATAAATTGAATCTAAAATAAAAAACTGAAATAAAATCGTTCAGAATAAGAAATAATCGGACATAAATTGAATCTAAAACAGAAAACTAAAATAAAATCGGTGAAAATAAGAAATAATTGGAAATAAAATGCATCCAAAATAGAAAACTAAATAAAATCGGTCAAAATAAGAAATAATAGGAAATAAAATGCATCTAAAATAGAAAACTGAAATAAAATCGGTCAGAATAAGAAGTAATTGGAAATAATTTGAATCCAAAATAGAAAACTGAAATAAAATCGGTCAGAATAAGAAGTAATCGGAAATAAATTGAATATAAAACAGAAAACTAAAATAAAACCGGTCAAAATAAGAAATAATTGGAAATAAAATGCATCTAAAATAGAAAACTAAATAAAACCGGTCAAAATAAAAAAATAATAGGAAATAAAATGCATCTAAAATAGAAAACTGAAATAAAATCGGTCAGAATAAGAAGTAATCGGAAATAAATTGAATCTAAAATAGAAAACTGAAATAAAATCGGTCAGAATAAGAAATAATCGGAAATAAATTGAATCTAAAACAGAAAACTAAAATAAAATCGGTCAAAATAAGAAATAATTGGAAATAAAATGCATCCAAAATAGAAAACTAAATAAAATCGTTCAAAATAAGAAATAATAGGAAATAAAATGCATCTAAAACAGAAAATTAAAATAAAATCGGTCAGAATAAGAAATAATCGGATATGCAGCTACAATAGAAAAATAAAATGAAATCGGTCAGAATAAGAAACTATGGAAAATAAAATGCTTCTAAAATAAAATAAAAAAAAAAAATAATACCGGTCAAAGGAAGAAACAATTGAAAATCAAACTCATCTAAAATAGGAAAATAAAATGAAATTCTTCAGAATAAGAAACAATTGAAAATAAAATGCATCTAAATTAGAAAAATAAAATAAAATCGGTCAGAATAAGAAACAATGAAAAATAAAATGCATCTAAAATAGTAAAATAAAATAAAATCGGTCAGAATATGAAACAATAGAAAATAAAACGCATCTAAAATAAAAAAGAAATAAAATAAAACCGATCAAAATAAGAAACAATGGAAAATAAAATGTATCTAAAAAAATACAAAATACAATTCTTGAGAATAAGAAAGAATGGAAAATAAAATGCATCTAAAATAGAAAAATAAAATAAAATCGATGAGAATATGAAACAATAGAAATAAAACGCATCTAAAATAAAAAAGAAATAAAATAAAACCGATCAAAATAAGAAACAATGGAAATTAAAATGCACTTAAAATAGCAAAATAAAATAAAATTCTTCAGAATAAGAAACAATGGAAAATAAAATGCATCTAAAATAGAAAAATGAAATAAAATCGGTGAGAATATGAAACAATAGAAATAAAACGCATCTAAAATAAAAAAGAAATAAAATAAAACCGATCAATATAAGAAACAATGGAAAATAAAATGTATCTAACAAAATATAAAATAAAATTCTTGAGAATAAGAAACAATGGAAAATAAAATGCATCTAAAATAGAAAAATAAAATAAAATTCTTCAGAATAAGGAACAATCGGAAATGCATCTAAAAGAGAAAAATAAAATAAAATCGGTCAGAATAAGAAACAATGGACAATAAAATGCATCTAAAATAAAACAATAAATTAAAACTGGTCAGAATAAGAAACAGTGGAAAATAAAATGAATCTAAAATCATATAGCCTGTAATCTAAGTTAGAACGAACTTAATTTTCATCTAAATCGGTTCAGCCATTATCGCGTGAAAAGATAATAAACATATAGACAGACATACAAACAAAAATGTCAGAAAAGCAATTTTTGGTTTCAGGATGATTAATTACACATGTTAACACCAATTATTTTTGGAAAAGCGGAAATTACCAGAAAAATTTGGGTTACAGATTTATTATTAGTATAGATTATCGGCTAATAACTAAGTAGTGAGGTCAAATGAGCTATCCGAAAGAACATGAGAATACATCGTTTGACATTATGTAATAGAGAATCTCATATATATATATATATATATATATATATATATATATATATATATATATATATATAGGCTACACATCTTATTTGATATATTAAGACTTTTTAATAGTCTACTTAATATTTACCATTATAGTCGCGACGCTGTTATTCCCGGCGTGACTCCTCCTCTTTGCTTACGTCTATAAAGTCTAGGTAGGTAGTATCGTTCGCCATTTTTGTTCTTTCGTTGTCGAGCTACTATACGAGGAATCTATTTGCCACACCGTTAAATATCATCATGTCGTAACTCCTATGATAATAAATCAAACGCACTGTAATTCAGCAAATAATTGAGCTGAAAATAACGTCTTCGTATGCTTTCTGCGAACGCCAACGAAAGAGCCAAAATGGCGGGCGATTATATTAAGTATTTATCGAGTCTTAAGAAATGAATAGCGTCTTCATAAGCGAATCAAAAGACGCACACGTTTAAATGTAGCCGACCTGCAACGCGATTGGCTGCCGGATATTAGAGCGACGGGACTATAGGTCGTCTCATAAGTAAAGTGGTTTTTTAAGTTTGTTGTTTTGTAAGATTGTAACGATTTTATTTAGCTGGAAAATGCAGTTTACAGGACGCTATCGTCATTATTGTGTATTGTGAGCGTATGACAGCCGTCAATTTTATTGTTAACACAAAAATATAAAATAGAGATAACGTTTGAGATTAGAGTCCTTCTTAAGCACTACTGGAAACATGATTATAAAGCCTCTGCCGCGGATCAAAACATATGTGAATTCGAGGGAGAAGGTGTCGTTAGTGAGCGTATAGCTTAACGATCGTATGGGCGAATCCAGAAATGCATATAGAGTGTTAGTTGGGAGGCCAGAGGGGAAAAGACCTTTGGGGAGGCCGAGACGTAGATGGGAAGATAATATTAAAATGGATTTGAGGGAGGTGGGATATGATGATAGAGACTGGATTAATCTTGCTCAGGATAGGGACCGATGGCGGGCTTATGTGAGGGCGGCAATGAACCTCCGGGTTCCTTAAAAGCCAGTAAGTAAGTAAGTAAGTAAGTAAGTAAGTAAGTAAGGAAGTAAGTAAGTATAGCTTAACGATGGTTCCAACGTTTCAATAATGGAGAAAACATTAAAGATTTACAACGTCCTATAAGACCCAAGGTATGGAATAGGCTATTAAAGAGATAATTGTCAGAGGCATTTAAAAAATATATCTATAGAAATGGTCAGTAAATAATGCATATAATTGAACATAAACTTGAGAATCATAAGAGACTTATTCGTGCTTCTTAAATGATAGTAAGGACATGAAAATATTAATGTTTTTTTATGTAGGCTATTTCTTGAAATGTTCCATATTTGTTATTATTTTAATTCGTGCTTCTTAAATGATGTTGTATTAAACTTTATGCTCGACCATGCTGAAATGTAGTAATTATTCACCTGGTAGCAGTCCTTTAATGCATGTCATTAAAGTACACCTATTCATTAAAGTTCAGGTTTTCGATTATTCTCGGATATGCAATCGAAAGACGAGGGAAACGTCACGGAGGCTGGAAATCCAATACTGTCGCAGAAGGTTATGTTCTGTTACTATAATAATTAGCGTTAATTGTAAATAATATTCAAATAAATTCAATTTGTCGTCTCGTTTTTCAATTCTAAATCAATTTCCAGGTTGTATCAAAATTAGTTCATGTTATTCTCAGATTATATCAAGGTCAATGACATTATTGTTCCTCGGAAAAAATTAATACTTTCGCGTCTGCGCACATCTCACAATTTACGAGCTATGCACAAGGTCACTTCCGCTCTTCAGTCAGATACGAATAAAATGAATACTTCTGAATAATTTCAAGTTAGAAATATGGTCGAGCATAAAAAGTCGTATGAAACTTGCCTATAATGGTAATTAAGACGCTCGTATGAAAATTATGAAACTCGCTTGCACTCGTTTCATAAACAAACATACTCGCGTCTTAATTACTACCATTATAGGCTCGTTGCATAATGTACTATTTTCGTTTGAAATATCTCAAAGAATAACTCCTTGAAGTTAATGACATTACTTCGGTTTACTCTGTATATTGGCATAGGGACGCACTCATGAAATGGAGTTGACTCCGGGTGCGAATGTGGAACAGTGCATAGCGCTAACGACAGTAATGGCGGCAATGATAGTGCGACGGAAACAGCTGTTAGTGATAACACTTCATCAGACGACAGGTCTATGATAACTGCAGACAAGGGATTCTGTCTTAGTGTAGACTACGTGTATAGTGTGTCTGCAATAAGGAATTCTGAGATAATTCAGTTTATGAGGGCCTTTAATAACAAAAGTTTATAACGACACTTTCATATACAGATCTTATTCAGCACCGGGAATCAACATGGGCGAGAAATGGCCTAAAAATTTGGTAGGAGACCTATAACAGAAATAGTTCTGTTACTTGTAGTAAATCTACGACACGGACCCTCTGTCTTGCAGTAGCCATACTTAGGATTTTATCGTCCTCTGCCGGCTTCGAATCCGAGAACAGATACTACGACTAGACTGCAGAGGTTGACATGGGTCTGGTTTAGGCTATGAATTGCCAGTGGCGTAGCGTCAATGTAAGCTAAAAAGCTCAGCTTCCCCAGTTAATAATAATTTCATAACAAACCTGCAGTTTATGAACAAAATTATTTAATAATTTTAATGCAATTTATATTTACGCGTTAAATATTGTGATGCGGCAGCTTAGGATGATTTGTGATGCAGCAGTAAACATGAAGCCTCCACACACCAGCTTCCAATCCCCTCATTCTTCTGTGTAATCCATCCCGCAGGTTTTCCATCTCTTTCTAAGAAAACTACCCTGGTCGCAAGGCTCGCAAGAAGCTAGCTTAACATTGAAAAGAATTTTGTGCGAGATCGTGCGTACTTGCTTGCTTTCCGCACAAGACCAATACGCGGTAAGTGTGAAATACCACAGTCAGTATTCCCAACGTAACACACATAACAATTTCCCTCTTCTTACCGCTTAAGCGCGACATTCATTTTACTGCTTTAGGCTTTTAACATATTATTTTTTAGAGACGTTTAACATAGTAATAATTATAAATTGGAAACTTACCACTGCAATTTCACCTAAATTGCAATGTTAATTATTGTTTTTAAATATTTGCAAAAATTAAGTAAACTCTACTACTCCACGAAACTTATTGCATTCCTGATACAAATAACATTAAGGAAGCCGTGAAAAAATCAGATGCCGATGTTATTACTGCAATATGTTACATAAATAATATTGTTAAAATATTAAAATGAAAAATAAATCATTACATAACCTTACCGTTTGTTTTAAGTTCGCATTTATAGACTGGGGGGGGGGAGACAGACGTATATCACGGCCTGCTGGAGTATAGTAAACACAGAAAACATTTTACAGCAACAATGTTGAAGAAAGATATTTTGGTTTTCCGAAGTTGGCGTCATTAAACAGAAACCAACATGGAGATTTCATTGCAACTAATTAGAATTTCGTCTTTCAGGTATGTAATAAACGATCTTCGCACAAAATAATGTACGATACACGAGCGGTATGTTTGTTTTCATGTTCTCGGAAATTAAAAAAGCTCAACTACGTTTCGCTTTTTCAATCTTTTCCTCGAACATGAAAACGTCAACATACCGCTCTTGTAACGCATATTACTATAGTTTCCGTGTTATCCCTTTCGTGAGTTGTGTTTAGTTGAAGTGTTAGTGTGCATTGTGGCTGATATAATAAATAATGAGTGAAATAACAGTTCCTGACACCAATTTACTTGAATGTTTAAGACATTTCCATTATCAAGACTGACTTATGAACAAAAGTGTGATTTAAAAAACAAACGACCGACTCCCTTGCTATCAATGAAGGACACAACCAAGACAGACGCATATATACGTAATAATTACTAATACTGTATTTATTGACCGTTAATATTGTGCTTTCTCTAAAATATATGACAGAGAGTGAGCTAATGTTAAATTATACGTATACGTGTCTATTTGTTAGAGATATGTGTAAACCGTGAAATCATAATTTACTAGGTACTATTTGAGATCATGTCTTATCGGTGTTACTTACGAGGTTCCAACCAATCTTCGGACTGCTGACATTCACTACTATTTATTTTAAGACTATATTTTTGCAATACGTTTTCTCATATGTACAGTAGTGGCTAGGCTCTGAAATCAGCTACAAGGGTCGTTCAGGTTTTTTTGCCACTACTGTACATGGAAGACAATTTGAGTTAGCTTCCCCTGCTCAAAATTTCATGCTACGCCACTGCAAATTGCCACCGTGAACTACTCGTATGTTTAGATCTCTATAGTAATACCAAGAATTTAAAGGAAAATGAGTTATTTAAAATCTTATCAATGTATCTTATGGGGAAACATATTTATGCAATCCTAACAATAAAACACTCTCGTTATGACGTTATAAATCGTGCACAATTGGCTAATTCTGGCACTGGTGCCAGAAAAGACTACCTAGCAACTAGTATTCCATGACGTCATCACCGCCTTCACAATATAATTTTATACAACGCTCCTGTAAGAAACATCTTCAAAACAATAACAAAATACGGAATAACATTGTCTTAGAAACGGTTACTTAGCAACCATGCGATATATTAAGTCATATTCAGTACTCATGTCTCTACTACGTCATAACATTACACTTTGTAAATTTATAATAGTTTTTTTTTACATATTTTAATGCTAGAATAGCATAAAACGTTGTAAGTAACACGTGTATAATCTTCATTATAAACACTCGTGAAAGTTAAAAATTCAATGTGCCATAATTATCAAGATTATACACTAGTTACACAAATTACTATTTGATCTTGTTTGAAGAGAAAAAATTATGTTCAAGTAAATTTGTTATTCCGCGCTCTATATGAATGCTATGAGATCACATCTGCGTATTTTTAATTGGTTATTTTACGATGCTTTATCAACTGCTATGGTTATCTAGCGTCTGAATGAGATGAAGGTGATAATGTCGGCGAAATCAGTCCAGAGTCCAGAACCGAAAGTTACCCAGCACTTGCTCTTAATGGGTTGAGGGAAAACCCGGAAAAACCTCAAACAGGTAACATGTCCCAAGCAGGACACGGTGTTGTACGGTGCTATGTTAGTATACACATGGCGTAAAGGCTATGGATCACGTAGTCTGTGCTGGAAATCCTAAAAAGAACTACTTACTGGCTTTTAAGGAACCCGGAGGTTCATTGCCGCCCCCACATAAGGCCACCATTGGTCCCTGTCCTGAGCAAGATTAATCCAGTCTCTACCATCATATCCCATCTCCTTCATATCCATTTTAATATTATCTTCCCATCTACGTCTCGGCCTCCCCAAAAGGTCTTTATCCCTCCGGCCTCCCAACTGATACTCTATATGCATTTCTGGATTCGCCCATACGTGCTACATGCCATGCCCATCTCAAATGTCTGGATTTAATGTTCCTAATTATGTCAGGTGAAGAATACAATGCGTGCAGTTCTGTGTTGTGTAACTTTCTCCATTTTCCTGTAACTTCATCCCTCTTAGCCCCAAATATTTTCCTAAACACCTTATTCTCAAACAACCTTACCCTATGTTCCTCTCTCAAAGTGAGAGTTCAAGTTTCACAACCATAAAGAACAACCGGTAATATAACTGTTTTATAAATTCTAACTTTCAGATTTTTTGCCAGAAGATGGATGATAAAAGCTTCTCAACCGAATAATAACAGGCATTTCCCATATTTATTCTGTGTTTAATTTCCTCCCGAGTATCATTTATATTTGTTACTGTTGCTCCCAGGTATTTGAATTTTTCCACCTCTTCAAAGGATAAATTTCCAAATTTTTATATTTCCATTTCGTACAATATTCTCGTCACGAGACATAATCATATACTTGGTCTTTTCGGGATTTACTTCCAGACCTATCTCTTTACTTGCTTCATGTAAAATTCCCGTATTTTCCCTAATGGTTTGTGGAACTACTTCTGTATGAAATATGTAAGTAGTTATTTATTCCATAACAAACATAAAAATATTATTTCAAAAGTCTCAAGTTTAAAGAAGACAACGTGTTAATGAAAATATCTTCAATACCTCACAAAATAAGTAAGAATATAAATATTTCAATTAATACCCTTGTTTCTTTCTTGAAATAAATGTTCTTTGTAATTATAGGGGAGAGTCGGGTAGTATCGGACATCGGGTAATATCGGACAGTGAGTTTCTTTCATCTACCACACGATGATAGTACCTGATTGACATGGTTACGTTTCTGTGATGTCGCATAGAGAAACGTAACCATGTCATACAGGTACTACCATATGGTGGTAGATGAAAGAAACGCACTGTCCGATACTACCCGATGTCCGATACTACCCGACTCTCCCCTATGTGTTTCTTGTTCAATACAACAAATGAATTGAGTATTCCAAATTAGGAACAGGGTATGGTTAATATGGAATATGACTAGTCATTTTGTATTTATTAAGTTTAATGCAAATTACTTGTATGAATGGAGGTAATGAAAAAATGTGAAAAGTATTCCATATTAGAAAACTTGACTGTGCATCAAAACGTGCCTTAATTGTTCTAAATCAGTGTTTCACCGAGGAACCCCTTTTAATCTACACTAGTGGAAAATGAAAAATGAACACTTCTCCAGAAGTGATGTAGAAACACCATATTCGCATGGGACACTGATAGAGGGCAGGAAAAAGCAATGATTAAAAGTGCCGTGCTGTGGAAGAAGTAGGAACCAAGTAGGCCTACTAAGCATGAAAACTCTGAGCCCATAAAAACTGCAGTTCAGTTGGTGAAAGAGTGGTCTGTTGTTTCGAGCATCGTACTCTATTTAGTAAACATTGTAGACAGTGGCGCCAACTTTTAGAAAATATTGGGTGTGCTCAAACAGTTGAGTTATACCACTGTCTAGTACATACAGTCGAAGCTTGAGGCACGGTAGAGTTGACCATGCTTGATGTGCTTTTTTTCATTTCTCGCGATACAGCGCTCCAAGCGGCTAGTAACTAGGAGTACGAGGAACAATAGACTGTGCTGCATTGTTGTGAAGAAAAAGAAAAGTTGTGTAAACTGTGAAATGTTCGTTATCGGTTGTAATAAATGTTAACAACTAAAATACAATAAATGGACTCAAATTATTGGAGTAATAATATAGGACAAGGAGGAGACGTTTGTAGTGCTATAAATTGTATTGTATTGTATTTATTAACATTCCATGGTATTCATACATTGCTTTGCAGTTAGAATATGAACAAGTCAAAAAACTTAATACTATTATAAAGTCTTAATTTATAGTCACAGTCTAGATGAAATATATATATATATACAGACGAGATTTACAATATAGTCTACTAGTACAACACAAAGTTTTAGTATCAATTTCATGAAGTGTTATTGAATGTCATGAATTCACTTACAGAATAGAAGGCGTGAGAAATTAGGTACTTCTATTTGGCCCTAAATAATCTTATGTTTTGAGTTTCATTTTTTATATCGATAGGGAGGCTATTAACAATTTTTACTGCCATATAACGCACTCCTTTTTGATAGCACGATAGACTTGCCGATGGAGTATGAAAGTCATTTTTTGACGTGTATTTATGCTATGAACTGTTGAATTAGTTACAAAGTTTTCACGATTACATACGAAGGAGACTATTAATGAAAAGATATACTGACAAGCCATGGGCATTATTTGTAGTTTTTTGAAAATAGTCCTACACGATTCCCTAGATTTGGCACCTACTATTATTCTAATTACTCTTTTTTGTAGTAGGAATATACTGTTACTATCTGTGGAATTTCCCTAGAATATTATTCCAAAACTCATTACCGAGTGGAAGTATGCAAAGTATATTGTTTTTAAGGTATTGGTATTTACTATCTTTTGCATAGTTCTAATAGCAAAAGAAGCTGAATTTAGTTTGGGGGTAATTTCTTCAATATGATTTTTCCAATTTAACACATTATCGATTTTTAAGCCAAGAAATTTGGTTGTCGTTGTTTCTAATAGAGATTTGTTGTTAATTATTGCGCTAGAAGTTTGCGATGTTGAATTTGCACAGGATTTAAATTGA
This sequence comes from Periplaneta americana, assembly GCF_040183065.1. Taxonomy (NCBI): domain Eukaryota; kingdom Metazoa; phylum Arthropoda; class Insecta; order Blattodea; family Blattidae; genus Periplaneta; species Periplaneta americana. Next base: position 169,839,042 of record NC_091125.1, on the reverse strand, counting down.
ATATGTTAGTTTTGTTACAATTTAATACCAATTTATTGACTGAGAACCAGTCACATATTTTGAAGAGAATTTTCTCTGTTGAAGATTGGAATGTGTTGGAGTTATTGGCTGTAATTACTATATTTGTGTCATCTGCAAATAATATGGGATGACCTACATCTTTTATTAGGGGGGAAAGATCATTTATAAACACTAGAAAAAGTAGGGGACCTAATATTGATCCTTGAGGAATTCCATTATTAATAGTTCCCCATGTCGATGCAGATTTCATAGTTGTAAGAAAAAGAGGCCAGAGTTGTCCTTCTTCCGAAAGATCCAGCAAAGTGAGTTTATAAAACATACTATATACTTCACGAAAATAATAAATACACCTAAATGTATTTAATATTTCAATAATGGAAAGATGGTGTTAATGTTTCCAAAAGAACATGATAACGAAAGTATAATAGGCTACATTTTGTCGTCTGCTAGAGAAGGAATCTGTGATGAGGCGATAGTAGCTAGCAACTAGCAAGTTCAACTGTCAATTGATGCATTTTCCCTATGTAGGGGATAGGGAGGCAAGTTGACTCAAATTTTACGTTTTATTTTTTTTCTGTAATTTGCATAGCATTTTATGAAATTCTCAAAGATGGCTGTTCTACTTGGTTCTTTGGCTATGTAAAGAGATACTTGAATTTAGATTTCACCAAGATTTAAATTTGAAATATTGTATTATTTTGAAACGTGCAGATTGAGTCAACTTACCCCGCTTTGGAGGCAGATTGGCACATGGTATGGGGTAAATTGGCTACATGTTAAATAAGAGCAAATTGAAAATAAGATTGGATTTTTAAAATTTGGAATTTATTTCTTTACACGGGCAAACGATTCAATATGATGAACACACAAAATATATAATCATGGAGTTATAGAGAAGGAGTTTATGCAAACAAACTTTCTGTTTTCATCTGTAAAATTTTTACCTGCCATAATTTACACTCCTGGCACTGAATCCGCCCTTCCCCTGGCGCACATTCTGAGTAAGATTGAACACAATAGGCTACATGCAATAGGCCTATGTCTCTCCGTCTTCTTCGTTACTTTCCCTTCTTGAATTAATCTTTGTCTTTCGACTGGTCTTAAGATTCCTTTCTTGACTACTAC
>NC_091125.1:169440396-169462896 GCF_040183065.1 Periplaneta americana | reverse complement strand
GAAAATTATGATTATATATAGCTCAACTTATCACATTATAGATATATCATTATCGGAAAATATGAAAACAAAAATATAAAATAAGTTAAATATCACTAGAACATAAAAAAATGTGAATAGGTGGAAACATGCAATACAACACTTGTCATAATAGTAATTAATGATCTCAAGGATTCTTTTCAGTATTAAAGGTAATTCATGATTTAGTTCTCAATCTCGCCAAAGCAATTTCTTTGATTTCCTGTTCATTATGTAATTATTTAGTATTTAGAATCTAGTTTTTTAATCTGGTGGAAATAAGGCCTTCTCTTCCCCTCTACCAGAGAACTCTAACTACAATATTGATATTTATCAAGAATGCAATTGAAATTGCATTTAATATTAAATTTGCAAATACGATAAAATCAAAGTACTAAAACATTACCTGTTTAATAAAGACTAGAAAATTTGTTGTAGAAGTAAAGAACAAAGAAAGAATTAGTTACTGAAATATAAATTAAACATAGACTAATTATTGTTGTTGTTGAGTCAACTGTCCGAAGACAGGTCTGAACCTCACAAGTGATACCAAAAAGGCATCACTCATGGGACAACTAGGCCAGGAGATGACGAGGTAGGGTGGCCAGTTCCTTTTCCCCCCTCCATTGCATACATCGCCGACTAACTACATATTACTCTAGTCAGACTTCAGATGCATACGAGCTATTCCATCTCAAATCGACCGAAATATAGAGAAAATAGACCTTACAATTTCTAAATACAATAAAACATTTTTTTTTTTCGTAGAGAACTGTGATACAATGCTTTGTGCAAAGTTTGAGGCATCAAAACTTCATAGTGTTTAAATTTAAAATATTTAAATTTATCGTATTTTCATAAAATTTACAACTTTAAACTGTTGTAGCTCTGAAACTCTTTTACCCAATGATCAAAATCATAGTTTATTTTGATGCTGAGAAATTAAAGTTTATATTGACATATAAACAGATTTTCTTACTTTTTATGGAAATGGAGAAATTTATATTTTTCCTCATTAAGACGCCTTTGCCTAGGAAAAATATTTTAGAAATATATAGTTAGATTCCGCATTGAAAGTACAAATAAACACATATTTTTTATTGATGGCACGTTGATAAGAAAGTATTAAAAATATCAAACAAAGAAAATAAATAGTACGCGCGTGAACTAACCAGCTGATTGTGAGGCGGGAGCTAGCCGAGACAACCAAGGCCAGGAGACACAAACACGTGATGTGTCGTCTAGCAGTCATGGCTGTGCTAGCTTTATCACAGGTTTTCATAAACACAGGAGTAAAATGACGCCCAACGCTCGCTTATCTTCAGCTCTAGGCCAGTGCGTGCGGTACTGCGCCGTTCAAGTCTAGGCGTGTGAAAATAATCTATTTAATACCCTCGAAACTTATTGCCGTACCACTAACCAAACAATGCCGAATCCCTCTTAATAATGCAAGGTTTTTTCTCATTTTTACAAATTGGCAAAAAGCCTAAAAGTAAGTAAAATCAGATTATCTGTCTCTCTGTATACAATAAAAATAAGGATTACTTCTTAACATAATCTACCAAATGTCAGCTTCAAAATGAGCTCTCGTTTAATTTTCTGCAGTAAATGGTTCCAGAGTTCTGAGCACTGAAAGAGGCTTGTTTTTCTAAAATACGCTAAATTTGTCGCTCAATAATACGAAAACCGTTTGACTTTCGATAGTATATTTTTGAAAATGTACTCTCCTCAGCACCTTGTATAAATAGGGAAAAAATTAGAGTATAAAAAATGTGAGGTCTTTTACTGATCGATTTCATATGGAATAGCCCATACAAACAATTGTTCTTCTTCCGATACATATCGCCAAGTGAGATGTACTGCCTGATAATAGATTTATTTATCAGCCAGAACCTCAACCAGAGGATAAAGGAATGAAATTATATATGAGAGCATTAAAAATGAGGATAATTTGACATTTTTAAAACTTGGTAAAATTTGAATTTAAGTGAAAATTAAAACCATTTAATTCACAAAATAATGGAGTTTATTAATATGCAGGGTAAAAGTGAAATAACCTGCAGATTGAAAGGGACGATAGGATACACTAAAGGAATAGAAAACCTTATTATGTTTTATGATTAAAAGCACTTTTAATTATGAAATTAAGTTGGAAGTTTCAGCAGTCCGGCAACATCGCCACTAAAAGTCCTCTTTCTTCTCGTAATAAAGATGTAAAAGTCAATGAACTCAGGTCTGTCTATGTATGCGAGCGTCCCTCTCTCGCTACAACGTTGCGATCTGCTCGCATCGCTTTGTTGCTTGAAATTAGTCGTTTTAAAATTAAATTTACACGAAAACTGTCCACGCTATTGAAATACGCCAGAGTGATAAATGATTTTTTATTAGATTTTCTATCGATACGGACAAAAATTACGATGCTACTCGCAAAATTTAGAAATTTAGAAATCTTCTCACTATTTGTGAGCTGCCACAAGGGACAAAGAGTACTTAACCATATAAATGTTTACAAGTTCAGTGAACCATTAATTTTGTTTTGACAATGAAACTTCTACAAGTACATAGCTGCAAATACATTTTGTGTTTGGTGGAAATATACCTAGTTTTAGAGAGGCAAGTGTTACAAAAAAGTAAAGAATGCTACTGAACTTAGTTTGATTTCGAATATAGGTGATGCTTCAGGAGAGCAATTGATCCTTTCAATGCAGCTAAGGTTACAATCGGAATAATAGATGTAGGTATTCCAAGCCTCTTAGGCCCGATTTTATAAACCATTTAATCTTAGATCACAGGTTAAATTGATCCTTGTTTCAGCTGAACTTGGAATTTTGTTTTGTATAAAGTCTAATCTGACATTAATTTGTCTCAACTAAAGTCAACTTTGACTGAAGAAATTTCTCCGATTAAGTTAGATGATCGAAGTTCAGTTATTTCTTTTCTGTTTGAAATATACGAGTGACAGATTGTGCAAATAAAATATTCATTATTATTAATATTAATAGATATGGTAGGTACATTTATATATATTTCTTTCAATTTCTTGCCTTAATACACAATCTTATATTTTATAAGGCTCTATCGTGTTCAGCAGTATCAAATAACATAACCTATAATTATATTATGTTCATAACAACCATTAATTATTAATGGATATGATAGGTACTTTCATAAATTTTCAATTAACTGTATTACTAAACGAAAATTGTCGTTTTATAAAGGTTTATTATGTTTAGCAGTATCAAACACCATAACATGATAACAACTCGGAGAACAGTCAACCTTCTTCTTATTGTCCGCCATTATTTACATTGCACAAAAAACCAGTGTCTCCAACAGAGTGTACGAAAAGTCGCCAAAAAGTAGTTGTAAAGTCGCTAAATTTCTCATTATCAACAAAGAAAGATTAAATTTTGTCACTATGGGGTGCTAAAAAGGTCACTAAATCCCTATTTAAGCAATATAAAAGTTAAAAGAAATTGTTGTTGAAAAAGAGTTAAAGTCGCTAGATTGGCAACACTGAACAAACCTGTCCGCGCATCACGTATTTCACCTGTTTATGCGATGTTGCCAAATCCTTTTCACGTGAACTTAGATTGCATTTGAACCAAGGTAATTTGATCGCAGAAAAGTTTTATACAATAGAAGAAGTGTCTGAACTCGGTTCACTTTTCGATCTTCGATCAAAGTTGATCTTTAGTCAGGGCGTTTTATACAATTGGGTTTTAAACACACCTTTCATGAAGAGAGTAGCGGTAACTCTTGCTCCAACCAGAAGTCCGCTTACTTCAAGCTCTTTTAGCTGGTACTTTTGGAGGTAATATGGAATGGTAGGATTGTAGATATTCTTTTTTTTCCTTATCCACTTCTGCTGGCTGTTCCTCATTCGTTTCGAAACGCACAGTGGGATCAATTATGTATCCACATCTTGTAGATTCCTTGAAAGCTATTATATCTATGCGCCGTGTACTGCCAGTGACGGAGAGACCATGTACTTCTTCAAAGGTGTTGTAATCGGCATCTTTAAGGGCAGTGGCTATAATTGATCGTACTTGGTTGTGTCTAGCGTTTCGCAGACCTTCGCCGTGCGGACAGGATCCCAAGACGTGTGCAAGAGTTTCAACCTCGTTGTGGCAATGCCTACAACGGTTGTCCCGAGATCTTCCCGGCACAGCACGTACTGCAGCAACATTTCCAACCATTTTAATGCCATCGCGCCATTCGTTGTTGGAGAGTCCTTCGTGTTTACAAATCCATTTGTTGGCACTAGGATATTGTTTAAATAAAACTACGCCTTTCCCTTTCTGTGGATGACGACAACAAATATCAAATTCTCTGTTCCTCAGAAGGTTACAGAATAAGAGGGTGGTAAACATTTGGGAAAAACATTTCTTTCTGAGAAAACTATGACCTTTCCACCAATATGGTATTACATAGGCTACAACATGAGTTATTCGCTCTGTAAATCTGCAGGGTTATTTCAGTTCCATCCTGTATAGGGTATTAATATTTTGAGAAGAGGTAATTTTCATAATAAATACTTACTTACTTACAAATGGCTTTTAAGGAACCCGAAGGTTCATTGCCGCCCTCACATAAGCCCGCCAGCTGTCCCTATCCTGTGCAAGATGAATCCAGTCTCTATCATACCCCACCTCCCTCAAATCCATTTTAATATTATCCTCCCATCTACGTCTCGGCCTCCCTAAAAGTCTTTTTCCCTCCGGTCACCCAACTAACACTCTATATGCATTTCTGGATTCGCCCATGCGTGCTACATGCCCTGCCCATCTCAAACGTCTGGATTTTAAGTTCCTAATTATGTCAGGTGAAGAATACAATGCGTGCAGTTCTGTGTTGTGTAACTTTCTCCATTCTCCTGTAACTTCATCCCGCTTAACCCCAAATATTTTCCTAAGCACCTTATTCTCAAACACCCTTAACCTATGTTCCTCTCTCAGAGTGAGAGTCCAAGTTTCACAACCATATAGAAGAACCGGTAATATAACTGTTTTATAAATTCTAACTTTCAGATTTTTGGACAGCAGACTGGATGATAAGAGCTTCTCAACCGAATAATAACAGGCATTTCCCATATTTATTCTGCGTTTAATTTCCTCCCGAGTGTCATTTATATTTGTTACTGTTGCTCCAAGATATTTGAATTTTTCCACCTCTTCGAAGGATAAATCTCCAATTTTTATATTTCCATTTCGTACAATATTCTGGTCACGAGACATAATCATATACTTTGTCTTTTCGGGATTTACTTCCAAACCGATCGCTTTACTTGCTTCCAGTAAAATTTCCGTGTTTTCCCTAATCGTTTGTGTATTTTCTCCTAACATATTCACGTCATACGCATAGACAAACAGCTGATGTAACCCGTTCAATTCCAAACCCTGCCTGTTATCCTGAACTTTCCTAATGACATATTCTAGAGCGAAGTTAAAAAGTAAAGGTGATAGTGCATCTCCCTGCTTTAGCCCGCAGTGAATTGGAAAAGCATCAGATAGAAACTGACCTATACGGACTTTCATAATAAGTGTAGCCTAACTTAATAAACATGGGTTCTGAAATTAATATCTTTGAAGAAACAAGTATCCCGACGCTACGAAATTGATATTTTAACAGCAGCATATCTTCTAATATGAGGTCTTTGCTAGTTTAATTTGTGATATGTCATATTTGCCTATTTACTCTTTTGTTTACAGCATTACAATAAGAGAGAGGAAAGAGCTCACTTTAGATGATATGCTGTTGTTACAATACCAGTTTCACTACACTTGTTTCTACAAAGGCAGACCCATGTTTATTACGTTTATTTTTCTTGTTTTGATGAATAATATCTCCTCTCGAAATATCAGATCTTATTTTTTAAGAGCTTGTATAAATTAATTAATGTGGATTAAATTGTTACACTCATTTTGTATTTAATAATCACTAAACAACAAATTTTTACTATTTTGTCTTGCTCCGAAATAAAAATATGTGAATATTAATAATATGAGTGCCCTAAACCTGAATTTAAAATCCAAATTGCCCCTTCACGTACCATTTTCTGGGGGAAAGTAAATTGAATTTTTTTATGACAAAACTTATTTCTTTTAAATTTTTCACTCATACTGATAAAATTACAACACACTAGAGATTCAAAATGCCTCATAATATTTGAAAAATGTGTACTGGGTACAAAAATGATGTTACATAGTTTAAAACACAACAACAATAAAATATATATAATGAGAAAATTTGAACTTACAATTAAAAGAATCGTCTGGATGACTTCTGTGTATAACTAGACCCGGGACTTTCTTTTACAAGGAACCAACAATAGTCTGCAAGCATGCTGGATGATGATCTTCTTTTATATCGCCTTTCCAATTCAGATATTTCTTGATGAAATCTTTCCTCATGCTCGTAGCTTACCACTCCAAGATTAGGAAAAAAGAAAGTGTATTTTGAGAGACATATTACACTCAATTTTCTCAAATGCACTTGACATTGTTTCCACAACAAGTTCTATGTAGTTGTCTGCCTTAGAATTTCCAAGGAAATTTGAGCAAACATCTTTGAAAGAGCGCCATGCCATTTTTTTTAACGGAAAGTTTTTCCTCAAAGAAAGAGTCAGCCATAACTTTGTGAATTTGTGGACCGATGAAAATGCTATCTTTTAATTTTCGTTCACTCAAACTGGTAAACTTTTCCTTTAAATACTGAAAACCACACCCTTGTTTGTTCATTGCGTAGACCTCACTTTGAACTGTTATGAAATTTACTGAATAGAAGGGACCAATATCTGTTTATTCATTAGAAGGACAAAAGAATATGCCAACAACCATAAGAAGTCGAAATAAGACATAAACTCATAAAATACATTAGCTTTTGTTTTGGTTTACAACCCCCAACCCGCGCCAGATGTTTCTTGGGGGAGCGCTTATCGAAAAGTAAAATCATAGTATATCTAAAAAACTTTACGTTATACGAAGAGAAGAGATGCATTTTCGGATTCAGCGCACACCAAACCACAAGGGACATATTCTTTTAAGTCGGAGCAAAATTCTTGTTGTTCAGTGATAATTACCTACGTTCTTCAAGGCTCTGTAGAGTATTCGATGTTCGTGAAGGAAAGTCGACACGACAGGAATCGCTTTGTTGCGCTTTCATCTTCAAAAAGAATTTGATATTTTAACGATTCCCTATAGTTTTAGCTGTCTAATAAATATTCACTATGTTATTATAAATCTTATCTGGAACTTATTCGCAATTGTTTTCTCGCAATGCATTATGCACAGTCAAAATTTTCAAAATTTCCTGTCTCTGCAATGAAATCAGAAGAAAATCGTGCGCAATGTTCTGCTAGTGCTTGTAGAGCCAAGTTCTTACGAATCGCTTTGTCGGTCTCCTTACGTTCAAAGAGCATTTTAATTTTGTTAGAATGCAGTTTCGCTTGTCTTCCGAGACTTCGCCATTATGTTGAATAGCTCATCTGCATTTGAGTCGCAGTTTTTTCGCACTGTATTTGCATATTAGGAATTTTCACCAATTTCGTGCACATATTATGAAAGAATTGCAACATTTATGTATCTTTTAAGGATTTTGGTGTAATTTAATGTTTTATGCATGTCAAGGAACCAGCTCTTTAAGTTTTCTAACAAGCTTTCGAAATGAAGTCATATCGCAGGTCTCTCACCTCATAGGATTTATGGCCTGTTTTTCCAAGTATTGTTAGAAAATTTAACGACTGTTAAACTCTAAACAGTTTTTTAATTAATAAAAATGTTTTCAACACCAGATTGGTTTAACAGATTGTTAACAGTTTGTTAATTTTAAATGTAGGATTTCGGGCAGTTAACTCGTTTAACAGTTAGTTAAATATGACCGATGTCTCCACAGCTGTTCGAATAGAAGTTGCGAAATTAATATTTTGTGTCTCTCTGTAGGGAATGCTAGCATATGACTGGTAATATAACATTTAAAAAATATTTTGGACTGTTTAAATACATCAGTGTTATTTTATTTCTTTCGTATTTCGTATCCATAATAGCAATGAGGAAATATAACCTTACTTTGTAATTATTATTCAGCACGTCACCTACAACTTTCATTTGTCAACTGTTTGTTTATGGAGCATGGCCTACTATAACAGGTTGTTGTCATTTTATGCAAGTTTCATGACTCACTCTATAATATAGAATTTAAAGATTAATTTTAGCCTAACAAAAATTGTCTTACATGACGTATAGAATCATTACCAACTGCTGTTGAGTAGTTAAAATAGTGCTAACAGACGTTATAGTTAAGTGTTGGTTATCTTAAACAAAATTATGTTGAACAAATGGAAAATACATTAACAAAGCGTTAAAATAAACAGACTGTTAATTTAACATTCGTTAAGCAAAATTAAATACTACTTGGACAAACTGGTCATTAGAGTTTTACATCTCTTCTGGGCGTACGAAAAGTCATTACTGCATTGTAATAGCTAATAGATAAATTCGCACTCGGTTAGATAGAACTAATATTTTTAGAAATTAATTTATGAAAAAAAAAAAACAACAGAAAAACGAACACAAAATCGGCTTGAATCCATTTTATTTATATTTAAAAACAAATGAGATATAGCCCTACCAAAGCAATCATAAATTGAATAGAGCGAAATGTCTCTGTTAAAACAGCAGACTCAAATTCAGAAGGTTCCAGCTTCAAATTCCAGGGCCGACTATTCTGATCGTAGTTTGTTGTTGGATTGCTCGATAATAAAGTAATTAAGATTGCTAAACTTGATAAGTTCCAGTTTGGTTCTTACTTTAATCACAAATAAAAATATAGATATCGATTCGCAAGGCTTGAATTCTCGATTGTGCACGGTGGACTCGTCTGCAGATTACTCAGGTATGGTCAGTACATGGCAATGTTGGAATAGGAGAAACGCCGGATACATGATAGTAGGTGAAATAATGTCGAAAGTACTAATGTTTACAGATTAACAGGTAAATGACAGCAAAAATGGAATTCCAATGTATAAAAATATACTATTCCTAACAGACAGTGGCGGTACAACTTTGCAGTTGTATGTATGTATTTATTTACACTGCAAGTGGGCAAGCACCCGGTGGCAGTGGTATACACAATATAAAAATACACAATAAAATTATACAATATACAATACAATTATACAATACACAATACAATTATATATATACAATACAATAAGAATAAATAATACAATACAATAAGAATGGTAAGTTAAAGGGACTATAAATAAACCTATAGATAAAATAAATGAAACGTAGTATCTGCACATTAAATCCTATTATTCCGTAATTTAATAATTTATGTCTTCATTTTCGTTAACATTATTTTCAAAACTGTGTCACAATTCCATAAGTGCACTAAACTTTAAAGGTAGCTACATATTTATTAATATAAGTATGCTATTCATGAGTCATATTATATATGTAAATACATTATTATTAATATTATTATTCGCATAAAATAACCTGAGGAAAAAAGACCTTTGGGGAGGCCGAGACGGAGATAGGAAGACGAGATTAATCCAGTTCCTACTATCATATCCCACCTTCCTCAAATCGATTTTAATATTATCCTCTCATCTACGTCTCGGCCTCCTCAAAGGTTTTTTTCTCCTTAGGTCTTCCAACTAATAATATTTAGAAATTTATGGATTTATCCATGCGTGCTACACGCCTTGTCCATCTCAAACATCTGGATTTAATGTTCCTAATTATATTAAATGAAGGATACAATGCGTGCAGTTCTGTGTTTTGTAACTTTCTCCATTCTTTGCCCCTAATATTTTCCTAAGCACCTTATTCTCAAACACACTTAACCGCTGTTCCTCTCTCAAAGTAAAATCCAATTTTCACAACCATACAGAACAACCAGTAATTACAACTGTTAAGTTATTATTATTTATTTATTTAACCTGGTAGAGATAAGGCCATCAGGCCTTCTCTTCCCCTCTACCAGGGGATTATAACTACAATATTAAGAATACAATTACAATTAATATTAAATTTACAAATACAATAAAAATCAAAGTACTAACATATTAAATGGTTAATAAAGGCTAGACAGTTAAATGTAAAAGTTAAGAAGAGAAAAAAAAATTTTATTAATCAAGTAAAAATTAAACCTATTCTAAGCAGTAAGAAAATGCTTAATAAGTTTGCTTTTTAACGCTACTAAATTCCGACAGTCTCTGATGTCACTGGGTAGGGTATTCCACAAGCGCGAGAGCGAAATTGTGTATGATGATGAATAGGATGATGTCTTATGTGTTGGTATGGCTAGCATGCGGCTATTTTGCGTGCGTGTGAAGAGATTATGATATGATAACAGGTAACTGAAACGGGAGGCAATGTAGGTAGGTGTAGAAGTGTGAAGGACTTGGAAAAGAACAAGAGAATGAAATTAAGTTCTACGTTTCTTTTTGAAAGCAGACTGGATGACAAAAGCTTCTCAACCGAATAATAACAGCATTTCCCATATTTATTCAGTGTTAAATTTCCTCTCGAGTGTAATTTATATTTGAAGAGTCCACTGCAAGAATGATGGATGTCATTTGGAATACATTTTGCAGGAGAAGCAATTTAATGTTTGAAAAGCTTAGCGCTCAAAGTTTAACTGTGATTTTCCGATCATTACTGGGCAATGACTATCAGTGTTAATGCCACATAACTCTCTATGTACATTCTATATGTCTTAAGCTATGCATTCACAGTCTTGGTTCATTTTCGACAAGAAAGTGATATCTATTATTCTTGCAGTGGACTCTTCATTTGTTTGCTCCAAGATATTTGAATTTTTCCACCTTTGCAAAGGATAAATTTCCTGAATAATTTCGAGGGAAAAATTGTTCCGGAGCCGGGTATCGAACCCGGGACCTTTGGTTTAACGTACCAACGCTCTACCACTGAGCTACTCGGGAACTCTAACCGACACCGATCCAATTTTTCCCTCTATATCCACAGACCTCAAAGTGGGCTGACAATCGTCAAGCAACCAACTTCGAGTGCACACTAACTCCGTGTGACTTAAATTGTGGTTTTCTGTTAACGAACAGTGACGTGTATTATGCAAATCAAGATTTCAGGTATAACTCCCTGTAAAGTTGATTTGAATAATTTCGAGGGAAAAATTGTTCCGGAGCCGGGTATCGAACCCGGGACCTTTGGTTTAACGTACCAACGCTCTACCACTGAGCTACTCGGGAACTCTAACCGACACCGATCCAATTTTTCCCTCTATATCCACAGTGCACTCGAAGTTGGTTGCTTGACGGTTGTCAGCCCACTTTGAGGTCTGTGGATATAGAGGGAAAAATTGGATCGGTGTCGGTTAGAGTTCCCGAGTAGCTCAGTGGTAGAGCGTTGGTACGTTAAACCAAAGGTCCCGGGTTCGATACCCGGCTCCGGAACAATTTTTCCCTCGAAATTATTCAAATCAACTTTACAGGGAGTTATACCTGAAATCTTGATTTGGATAAATTTCCTATTTTTGTATTTCCATTTCGTATTACATTCTGGACACGAGACATAATCATATACTTTGCTTTAGTAGATTTATGTTATTATTATTATTATTATTATTATTATTATATTATTATCTGTTAATTACACAGCTACTGTAGCGATCCATAGTTCATACGTCCTCATTTTCAAGGGTTAAATTATCGACCGGGAAAATTTTTCAAAATCAAGGCGAATGTCTGGAAATTGGACCTGTGGATTTAATTAAAAAAAAATGTTTGACTTTTAAATAACGGAAGCTAACATCCTCGACATAGGCCTACTAGTATCTTTGCTTTAACCACGAGTCAAGGGCTCCATGACATCGATACTTCTTTAAGATTTGAAGTAGGCCTACAAAGCTCGTTTCACATCCGCTTCCTTATCTCGATGCTCTACTGGTTGGTTCGCACACGACTCTCACGAGGTTCTGTTTATCCTGTTACCTCAATTTGCCTACGTAATTTGTTCACATGAGCTTTCAGGCGAGCGTTGCGAGTTTCTTGCACGCTCACTGGGCATTTTGCCATTTATTTAATTCAAATGTGGTGGTCTGATACAACCTTCCTCATTTCAGTTGCGTAGGATTTCATTGCAATTTGCTAAAAATTTCTGACATCTATACTAATAATAAATCTGTAGCCGAAATTTTTCTGGTAAATTTTCGATTTTCCAAAAATAATTGGTCCTAACATATATAATTAACCACCCTGAAACCGAAAATCGTTTTTTTGAAAATTTTGGTTGTATGTCTGTCTGTATGTTTGTTACCTTTTCACGCGATTATGGCTGAACGGATTTCGATGAAAATTGGAATATAAATTAAGTTCGTTGTAACTTAGATTTTAGGCTATATGGCATTCAAAATACATTATTTAAAAGGGGGGTTACAACGGGGCCTGAATTAAATAAATCGAAATATCTCGCTTATTATTGATTTTTGTGAAAAATGTTACATAACAAAAGTTTCTTTAAAAATAATTTTCGATAAGTTTTATTCCTTGAAACATTTTCATTAGATTGATATTTAATGAGATAAATGAGTTTTAAAATTAAAATAACTGCCATCTAAGGCCGTATAATGAAATAAAAAACAAATGACTTCGTCTATAAGGGGCCTTGGACAGTAACAATCGAAAGCTATGAAAGATAGCCTACAGAGAATGTTTCTGTGTTTGTATGAAGTAATATCAGAAGCTAAATTAACCGATTTGTATAATTAATTATTATTTCACCATTTGAAAGTGTAGTTTCTCTAGATGGACATAATGCTATAATGTTATTACAGTAACTTCTGATATGATATAATATAATATAATATATAATATAATATAATGCAATATAATACAATACAATACAATACAATATGTAATATTATATAATATAATTTAAGTTATTTGAAGGGTTCAGAACCATAGTGGGCCAAACGCCATTTACTGAATACGTAGAAAAGAAGGATTAAAATGAAGTTATTACCATAATTCAATGGAAACATATAGCAATTAAAATAAAGTATAGACATTAAATCTAAATGATGTCAATGTTCATTAAACTATGGTTGCATGTAATAACAATTAAGAAACATGTAGTCCACACCTGTGGAGTAACGGTCAGCGCGTCTGGCTGCGAAACCAGGTGGCCCGGGTTCGATTCCCGGTCGGGACAAGTTACCTGGTTGAGGTTTTTTCGAGGGTTTTCCCTCAACCCAATGTGAGCAAATGCTGGGTAACTTTCGGTGTTGGACCCCGGACTCATTTCACCGGCATTGTCACCTTCATCTCATTCAGACGCTAAATAACCTAAGATTTTGATAAAGCGTCGTAAAATAACCTACTAAAATAAAAAAAAAAGAAACATATTAAAGGAATCGTCATTGGACCGAAATGATCGCATTTTAATTATTTAAACACAATTTAAATTAAGTAACGTATTAAACTATTTATCCTTCTATCAAACACGAATGTTCCCTGGATCAAATGTCCTATTTTAATTATGTAATTACTTTATATTTATTTCTAACGGGTGCAGCGGAGCGCACGGGTACGGCTAGTTTTAAATAAAATCTGATCAGTAGAGAAATATTCACAGATGAATTATTATGTTATTTAAATTAAATAAATACAGTACAGTACAATGCGATTTAGTGTCAATGTGCAGTGTGTTATCATTGACGACACACTACTCGGTCCACATGCCATGCCAAATCTCTTAAAGGGAGAAAATTACGGGCACTTTTTGTGAAACATCCTGCCCATGTTATCCGAAGGGGCACAGCTTGCAGTACACATCAGGACATGGCTCCAGCATAACGGAGCTCTTGAGCACTTTAGTCTTGCGGCAAGAGGACGTCAGTTCGAAGCTCTTCTGTAACGCACAAGTTGTCAAGCGTCATTGTCTGTTGCTTTTCATTGAAAGCTCAGTCATCAAAGAGTAAAGCCACTGGCCCTTGAATGAGTGATTGCCTACCAGCTGCAACAATGAGATAGTGTAGTGCCGTACTGGTGCGAGAAAGAACATGCTTAATGAAAAATGTTTGTTTTAATACCTCCTATGTACTGTATTCTTCTGTAACATAAGTTTTGAATCACCCTGTATAGAGACGATTTCAACTGCAGACATTATCTAGCGTTCAAATTTAACGTGGACGGGATATGTATGGGCTATTCCATATGAAATCGATCAGTAAAAAACCTCGCATTTTTTATACTCTAATTTTTTCCCTACTTATACAAGGTGCTGAGGGGAGTGCATTTTCAAAAATATACTATCGAAAGTCAAACGGTTTTCGAATTATTGGGCGACAAATTTAGCGTATTTTATAAAAACAAGCCTCTTTCAGCGCTCAGAACTCTGGAACCATTTACTGCAGAACATTGAACGGGAGCTCATTTTGAAGCTGACATTTGGTAGGTTATGTTAAGAAGTAATCCTTATTTTTATTGTACACAGAGAGACAGATAATCTGATTTTACTTGCTTTTAGGCTTTTTGGCCATTCGTAAAAAAATACTGAGAAAAAACCTTGCATTATTAAGAGGGATTCGCCATTGTTTGCAATAAGTTTCGAGGATATTAAATAAATTATCTTCACACGCCTAGTCTTGAACGACGCAGTACCCCACGCACTGGCCGAGAGCTGAAGATAAGCGAGCATTGGGCGTCATTTTACTCCTGTGTTTATGAAAACTTGTGATAAAGCTAGCCCAGCCATGACTGCTAGACGACATATCACGTGTTTGTCTCCTGGCCTTGCTTGTCTCGACTACCTACAGTAAGCTGGTTAGTTCACGCGCGTACTACTCATTTTCTTTATTTGATATTTTCAATACTTTCTTATTAATGTACCACCAGTAAAAAATATGTGTTTATTTGTACTTTCAACGCGGAATCTAACCATATATTTTGAAAATATTTTTTCGTGGCCAAAGGCGTCTTAATGAAGAAAAATCTAAATTTCTCCATTTCCATAAAAAGTAAGAAAAACTGTTTACATTCCAATATAAAGTTTAACTTCCCAGCATCAAAATAAACCATGATTTTGAACATTGGGTGAAAGGGTTTCGGAGCCACAACAGTTTAAAGTTGCTAATTTTATGAAAATACGATAAATTTAAATATTATTAATTTAAACACTATGAAGTTCTGATGCCTCAAACTTTGCACAAAGCTTTATATCACAGTTGTCTACGGACAGAAAAAGTTTCATTGTATTTAAAAATTGCAAGGTCAATTTTCTCTATATTTCGGTCGATTTGAGATGGAATAGCCCGTATGGTCTATGTCAGACAGGGTTCTGTTACTTGCAGTAAGTCTAAGTAATTCACCTCTCTGCTTTACTTCACTTCTGGAGAAAACCATGCAAAGAATTTTATCGTCCTTTTAAATTCATGGCCGTCTACTCGGTTTGAACCCGTGAACCTCGGATTCATCACGCTCATAATAAAAAAAAACTGTAAATTGAGGTTATTTTTTTAAATGAATTTCAAGTTTTCACAGTGCTTGAGGCGCGTGGAGTTTTCACTTCATTTTGATTTCCCCGAAGTCCCCGCAGAGTTCACAGGTTCCACCGCCAAGGGTCCATTTAAATCATATATTCAAATGACTCCAGCTGTATACCTGCAAATTCACTTTGACTAACCTTATATGAAGCAACTTTTGGCTCTCTTTCACTATCACATCGTTTTGCTTACCAGAGCACAACGAATTCAATAGAGTAGCTGACGCTTTCAAAATATTATATGGTACAGATATTGCAATGGATTTTATAAGCAAATTCCTAAATATTGGAAAACTGAAATCTGAACACACAGCTGAAAAATACAAAGAAAATCTCTTTCCACATGATACAATAATAATAATAATAATAATAATAATAATAATAATAATAATAATAATAATAATAATAATAATAATAATAATAATAATAATAATAAAAACTTTAATAGTAGTAATTTTAGCCACCGGCGTATCTCAGTTGTCTAAGGCGCTTGCCTTCCGATCCGGAGTTGCGCTCGGGCACAGGTTCGAACCCCGCTTGGACTGATTACGTGGTTGAATTTTTTCCGAGGTTTTCCCCAACCGTAAGGCGAATGTCAAGTAATCTATGGCGAATCTTCGGCCTCTCGCCATATACCATCTCACAATCACAACTCCCATCGACGCTAAATAACCTAGTAGTTGATGCAGCGTCGTTAAATAACAAAGTAAAAAAATAATTTACTTACTTACAAATGGCTTTTAGAGAACCCGAAGATTCATTGCCGCCCTCACGTAAGCCCGCCATCGGCCCCTTTCCTGAGCAAAATTAATCCATTCTCCACCAACATATCCCAACTCCTTCAAATTCGTTTTAATATTATCCTCCCATCTACGTCTTGGCATCTCCAAACGTCTTTTTCCCCTCTGGCCTTCCAATAATAATAATAATAATAATAATAATAATAATAATAATAATAATAATAATAGAATAACCGTGACGGAGCTAATACAAAGATAGTGATACAAATTAATTAATTAATAATAATAAAACAAAAATATTAACAATAATAAAATAAATACTAAGACGGATAAAATAAAATATAAAACCACTTCGCGAGAGTTAACACAACTTATATAAACATATAATAACCAGGGAAAAAATAAATAACGAACTCGAAAATCAACAAAAAAGTTAGTTGTATCGCAGACGACAGCAACCGCCGTATTGACATTGTGTTGTGCACTCTTGGTACAAGTCCACACCTATGGAGTAACGGTTAGCACGTCTAGCCGCGAAACCAGGTGGCCCGGGTTCAATTCCCGGTCTGACAAGTTGCCTAGTTGAGGTTTTTCCTGGGGTTTTCCCTCAACCCAATATGAGCAAATGCTGGATAACTTTCGGTGTTGGACCCCGGACTCATTTCACCGGCATTATCACCTTCATCTCATTCAGACGCTAAATAACCAAAGCTGTTGATAAAGCGTCGTAAAATAACCTACTAAAAATTATTGGTAGGAGGGGGGAGCCGAACAATATAATAAAACAATATATATGTATATTAAATATAAAATAAAAACAAGTATAATTCTATATTCTATACTAGGCCTAATAATAAATCTGTAGCCAAACTTTTTCTGGTAATTTTCGATTTTCCAAAAATAATTGGTCCTAACATATATAATTAACCACCCTGAAACCGAAAATCGCTTTTTTGAAATTTTTGTTTGTATGTCTGTCTGTCTGTATGTTTGTTACCTTTTCACGCGATAATGGCTGAACGGATTTCGATGAAAATTGGAATATAAATTAAGTTCGTTGTAACTTAGATTTTAGGCTATATGGCATTCAAAATACTTTATTTAAAAGGGGGGTTATAAGGGGGCCTGAATTAAATCGAAATATCTCGCTTATTATTGATTTTTGTGAAAACTGTTACATAACAAAAGTTTCTTTAAAAATAATTTTCGATAAGTTTTATTCCTTGAAAAATTTTGATAGGACTGATATTTAATGAGATAAATGAGTTTTAAAATTAAAATAACTGCCATCTAAGGCCGTGTAATGAATTAAAAAGCAAATGACTTCGTCTATAAGGGGCCTTGGACAGCAACAATCGAAAGCTATGAAAGATAGCCTACAGATAATGTTTCTGTGTTTGTATGAAGTAATATCAGAAGCTAAATTAACCGATTTGTATAATTAATTATTAATTCACCATTGGAAAGTGTAGTTTCTCTAGATGGACATAATGCTATAATGTTATTACAGTAACTTCTGAGTGAATCGAGGACAGGTAAGATTAAAATAGATTCTTATGCACAGAAAACTTGATAGGCTATTCTGTATATTCGTTTCCTGTATTTCCTAAACTAATTTTTATGACCAGATGAGTGATCTCTGGATCAAAATGATAGCATTTTAATTATTTAATTAAATTTAAATTAAGTAACATAATAAACGATTTATCCTTATATCAAACACGAATGTTCCCTGGATCAAATGTCCTATTTTAATTATATAATTACTTTATATTTATTTCTAACGGGTGCAGCGGAGCGCACGGGTACGGCTAGTATAACATATGATAACAGTAATAATTAAGTAAACAATACTAGGGAAAATTAATATAAATGACAAGAACGCAATAAGGGCCGATGTGCACAGAACTTCCTGAAGATATATTCAACTGTGCCACATACGATACAAAATATACTATCTGCTTGTGATCAAGAAAATATATAGCCTATATAACCCTGACAATACTTTAGATATTAAATAGGTAAAGGAGAGAAGGAGTGTTCCTATCAATTATAGTACACTAATTACCACTAGACAAATTAGAAGCTATGATATCCCATACTTATGTTCCTAATCCGGAACATTCGAAGTGACCAACTCGTTTCTCCCTTCCGAGTATATCCCCCCTTGCTATCGAACTTCCGAGTAACTGTAGCTTAAAATTTAACTATCCAAGAAGAGTCTGCTTTCCTCCTCTAGTCCAGTAGTCAGAGTTGTAAGCTCCGAAACCGGTTGTGGAGCTAGAGACGTCCAGTCGGAGCGTGAACTTGCTTATGTCTGTGGAAGCACCGAAGCATGCAACGAGTTATAGCGGAGCGCTCCGCTCCGTTTAGGCTCTGTCTGACAACGCTGCTCTAGTCGCTTCCCTATGTACCTGTGCTGCTACGACGTAACGGATATGCTCGTTGCAAAAGATGGCGTTGATGGTGTTAGCCGACCTTGCTGACTGAGCCGACATACACAGTTCATAATAGTTTTTATTTTTATTTTATTAGGTTATTTTACGACGCTGCTTCAACATCTAGGTTATTTAGCGTCTGAATGATATGAAGGTGATAATGCCGGTGAAATGAGTCCGGGGTACAGCACCAAAAGTTACCCAGCATTTGCTCGTATTGGGTTGAGGGAAAACCCCGGAAAAAACCTCAACCAGGTAACTTGCCCCGACCGTGATTCGAACCCGGGCCACCTGGTTTCGCAGCCAGACACGCTGACCGTTACTTCACATGTGTGGACTCATAGTAATAATAATAATAATAATAATAATAATAATAATAATAATACCTCTGATTGAGGTTCTGGCTGATATGTACATCTATTACGAGGCAGTACATAACACATGACGATATGTGTCAGAGGAAGAACAATTGTTTTTATTTATCTGAAGTCTGATTAGTGGAATATGCAGCTAATCGGCGATGTATGCATTGGAGGAGGAAAGGAACTGGCCACCCTACCCCATTATCTCCTGGCCTAGTTGTCTCATGAGTGATGCCTTATTGGTTTTACTTATGACGTTCAAACCTGTCTTCGGACTGTTGACTAAACAACAACAATATTTTTCAGTGAATGTGGCATGAATTATCATCATTATCATCATCATCATCATCTTGAGGTTCTTGGCGTGGCGGCCGCCGGGTTCGCCCATGCGTTAAAACGTCACTGACTGCACCCGAGCATGAACTTGTCTGCATCGGTTGTCATTATTATTTAAGTGATTCTATATAATCGGAAGAAAATAAATTGTAATTACTTACTTACTGCCTTTTAAAGAACCTGGAGGTTCATTGCCGCCCTCACATAAGCCCGCCATCGATCCCTATCCTGAGCAAGATTAATCCATTCTCTATCGTCATATCCCACCTCCCTCAAATCCATTTTAATATTATCCTCCCATCTACATGTCAGCCTCCCTAAAGGACTTTTTCCCTCCGGCCTCCCAACTAACACTCTATATGCATTTTTGGATTCGCCCATACGTGCTACATGCCCTGCCCATCTCAAACGTCTGGATTTAATGTTTCTAATTATGTCAGGTGAAGAATACAATGCGTGCAGTTCTGTGTTGTGTAACTTTCTCCATTCTCCTGTAACTTCATCTCTCTTAGCCCCAAATATTTTCCTAAGCACCTTATTCTCAAATACCCTTAACCTTATCCTGTAACTTCGTCCCTCTTAGCCCCAAATATTTTCCTAAGCACCTTATTCTCAAATACCCTTAACGTTATCCTGTAACTTCATCCCTCTTAGCCGCAAATATTTTCCTAAGCACCTTATTCTCAAATACCCTTAATCTTATCCTGTAACTTCATTCCTCTTAGCCCCAAATATTTTCCTAAGCACCTTATTCTCAAACACTCTTAACCTTATCCTTTAACTTCATTCTTCTTAGCCCCAAATATTTTCCTAAGCACCTTATTCTGAAACACTCTTAACGTAATCCTGTAACTTGATCCCTCTTAGCCCCAAATATTTTCCTAAGCACCTTATTTTCAAACACTCTTAACCTAATCCTGTACCTTCATCCCTCTTAGCCCCAAATATTTTCCTAAGCACCTTATTCTCAAACACTCTTAACCTAATCCTGTAACTTCATCCCTCTTAGCGCCAAATATTTTCCTAAGCACCTCATTCTCAAATACCCTTAACCTTATCCTGTAACTTCATCCCTCTTAGCCCCAAATATTTTCCTAAGCACCTTATTCTCAAACACCCTTAATCTTATCCTGTACCTTAATGCCTCTTAGCCCCAAATATTTTCCTAAGCATCTTATTCTCAAACACCCTTAATCTTATCCTGTACCTTAATGCCTCTTAGCCCCAAATATTTTCCTAAGCACCTAATTCTCAAACATCCTTAATCTTATCCTGTAACTTCATCCCTCTTAGCCCCAAATATTTTCCTAAGCACCTTATTCTCAAATATCCTTAACGTTATCCTGTAACTTCATCCCTCTTAGCCCCAAATATTTTCCTAAGCACCTTATTCTCAAATACCCTTAATCTTATCCTGTAACTTCATTCCTCTTAGCCCCAAATATCTTCCTAAGCACCTTATTCTCAAACACCCTTAACCTATGTTCCTCTCTCAAAGTGAGAGTCCAAGTTTCACAACCATAAAGAACAGCCGGTAATATAACTGTTTTATCAATTCTAACTTTCAGATTTTTTGACAGCAGACTGGATGATAAAAGAAATAAATTGTAATTAAGTACATTAAATTAAATCAGCCCATGCCCGAACACGCCACTACCATTCGGTAACATTTGTGGAGCTGCAGGGATGTTTCGGGGGTGACCAGCCTTGTGCCGCTGTTGCGCGCGGGCCGGCGCAGCTCGCGTGACGCGGCCTGGATGACATTTTACACACGACTCGCGTCCACCTGACGTGGATGCAGCGGCCGCTTGTTTGACTTGCGCGCCTCAATAATTCAGGCGCGGGCGAGTGTCGTGGCCGATCGCAGGCCGGCTCGCAGACAAATGCGGTCCGCGGAGGCAAGATGACGCGGACAAATGCTCCTTGTTTGAACTAATGAAAGTAATCTACGCGGAGAGAGCGGTTCCCTTTCCGCAGACCGAATGACTAACGGCGCCCGCGCTCCGTTAAACATCCCCGAGGCGATAAAGGGATCTAATTACAAAATCAATCTCTCCAGTTAGGTAATTATAGTGCCGCGCGGCGAGGGCGGCCACTTACAAATTTGTCTGCTTGTTAAGGGGAACAAAGTGGGAGATATTTCAACGTTCAACTCGCGCTCCGGGGCGCTTTGCCTCCCGCACAGGGGCCGCAGCAAGCCTCGCCACCTCGCAAACGGAGGAGCGCTACTCGTCATCCGAGACCCTGAGGTCACGCGGGCAAGGCTGCTGGGCATCGCCAGTTATACATCGCTTGTGATCCGAGGTTGCGCTCGATTCCCGCTTGGATTCATTACCTGGTTGACTTTTATTTTCCAAAGATTTCCCCGACCGCAAGACGGATTTCAGGCAATCCGTGACAAATTCTCGGACTCATCTCGCCAAATACAATCTTGGTGTAACAAATTCCAAGAAAAGCAAAAATTTCCATTACGCCTCAAAAGGTTCTCAGAGTGGAATGCTGTTAAAACCTCCACATCACGAGATAATCGACACGTAGTAGTAGTAGTAGTAGTAGTAGTAGTAATAATAATAGTAGTAGTAATAGCAGCAGTAGTGGTGGTAATGGTGTTTGTAGTAGTATTTCTAGTAGTGGAAGTAGTGGTAGTAGTAGTGGTAATAGTAATACTAATGGTGGTAGTAGTAGTAGTAGTAGTAGTAGTAGTAGTAATAGTTGTAATAGTAATAGTAATAGTAGTGGTTTGTTTAAATAGTGCTGGTAGTAGTAGTATTAGTAGTAGTAGTAGTAGTAGTGGTAATTGAAGTAGTGGTGGTAGTACTATTATTATTATTATTATTATTATTATTATTATTAGTAATAATAATGGTAGTAGTAGTAATAGCAGCAGTAGTGGTGGTAATGGTGTTCGTAGTAGTATTTATAGTAGTGGAAGTAGTGGTAATAGTAATACTAATGGTAGTAGTAGTAGTAGTAGTAGTTTGTTTAAATAGTGCTGGTAGTAGTAGTAGTAGTAGTAGTAGTAATTAATTGTAGCAGTACTAATGGTGATAGTAAAAGTGGCAGTGGTGTTGATAGTAGC
>NC_091125.1:169360396-169435396 GCF_040183065.1 Periplaneta americana | reverse complement strand
GATAAATTGAGGAAGTGCTCCCCATTGTGTGGGTGAAATAAGATAAATCTCAAATTTAATTGTCAGAAAGGTATCATGCTCATTTAAACGCCCCAGACTTGGGTTGAAATTATGTCTCGTTACGATGGAATTTGTGTGGGCGAAGACAGCTTCTCTCCGACAATGAATTCTCCACTTTTCCCCTGTCATCATATTATCTCCGCTCCAGTCCTGCTCATGACACGCTGGGGAATGTCGCATCGATACAGACGGCTCTTCGCCTGCAGTGACACGAGCAGGCTACTCGCCCAGCTTCTGTGTAGGAGAAGTGGCCGAGATACTGACAGGAAAGCGCAAAGAACTTGAGAGGAGTGACAGAAGTCTGGACGTTGTAATGAGACCAAGCGACACCGGAGACATTTTCAACATCTGAAATATAGGCTATGCGGTGTTATTTGATATCGTACTCCATGATTGTCATTTTATTTCGAGATTTGTGGCGCATTTAAAATTGAATGAAAGCGGTAATTTTGTGTCTTTCAAAAGTCACTCCATACTTCAAGTGTTGTAAGATTATACTGCAATATTTGAGACTAGGAAAACAAAACATCACTGTGCTGGCCAAATAATGGGATTTGATTTACACACAATATTGGCAATATGTCCGCCGTTCTCTTGTTCAGCATCATTCTTTCTGGGACACTATGCCAGCAATTTGAAGGCAATATCTCTGAAACTTCTCAATTTTTCAAGGGAGAACGTTAATAATTTGGTTGCTGCAGAGTTCTTGGTGTACAATGAAAACGCGTTCTTTAACGTAACACCAAATCAAAAGTCGGTCAGATTGACATCTGGAGATAGTGGAGGATCGTGGAATCCACATAAAACAAGATATCCTTAACAGAAAATGATCTCTTTTTATCTTTTCCCTTCTATTCTACCCACGGCTAACTGAAAAAATGCACATGTGTTACTAATACGTAAAGTAACATTTCCTGCAACCGAATATTTTATTTAGGCTTTATATTATTTTAAAAAAATATTAGGTATTTAATTTTTTTCTAAGTTTTGTAATGTATAAAACTCACAAATATTAACAAATCAAAATTTTGTTGCAGGGAATTATAGATAATACCCCAGTGAGATCTGTCCTCGCAGAACCTTCAGTACTACCCGTTGTCGCCACCCCGACTGCAGCGAGACTGAAACACTTGGCCACGTACTGGGTACTGGGGTTCTGTAAGAAGGGAGAGCAACTGCGTAACAACAGACACCATCGTGTCCGTACAGCAATTGCCAACCTGCTAAGAAACAGAGGATGGGAAGTACATGAGGAGATTCATTGTGTGTCTGAAGATGATTCTCATAGAAGAGTCGATATAATTGCCATCAATAGAAGAACCCAGAAAGCGATGGTCTTAGACCCTACGATTTGCTTTGAACGAGGCACGAATCAAGCACTGCAGATAAATGATGACAAGCGAGCTAAATATATACCTTGTCTTCCATACCTCAGTGAAAAATATGGCATTTCGCTTTACAACTGGGATGTTGCAGGCTTACTATTTGGAGCGAGGGGTTGTTTACCAAAATTTACATGTGATATCCTTAAATCCTTTAAAATTCCCTTTTATGAAGTTCAGAAGTTTGTAATGGAAATTCTGAAGGCCTCTCTTCAAATTCTACACTATCATCTATATGTTAACACGTAAATTTTTGTTTTCATGTACAAATCGAATAATTATTTTGCTCGTTTCATTTCTCTTTATCTTTTATGTTTGTTAATTCCGGATCCCAGTGGTCAGCCTCTCTTATGGAAGGATGATTTTAAATCTTAGTAGCCTTGTGTGTAAAATTTCATATTTTTACTCTTAATGCTTGCATAGAAAAAGGTACATAACCATTGACAAATATAAGTTACGGAAAACGACGTTTCAAGTTACAGTAGTAATTTATCTACTGTCTCACCTCATATACTGCACTCAATGTTCTCCATATCCATAAGGAACTAGTAAACCACAGCCTTCCTAGCACTGGTCAGATAGTTTGCCTGTCTAAATTCTAAGAAAATTTCTATAACACAGGAGCTCCAAAATGGCTGCTGATAGGGGGAGTGGCACATGGCGCCGCGCTGTTGTATTTAAATTTTGAAGACCACTTAAGTCCTTCAGACAAGCAAAATATTTCAGTATTTAATTCAGAAATGTATGTACTATTTATTACAGCAACAAAAAATTTCAATTTTTGTCACAATTACGCGTCTTAAAATGTAATGATCCGTGTGTCTTGATACACACAATTCCCGTAGCGCCATCTTCTATTTTCAATCGGTAATAAAATGTTGCTTTTGCTTCCATGTTTTCATCTGTAACTGCTGTAAGAAACTCAACCATGACAGTGGTTTAGTTTTCGTTATGTGCTCTCACCATTTAAAATCTGAATCTGTTTTCAGTAAATTTTCACCATTAATGAGATGAACAGTTTTCTGAATCAGCTTTCCGGGCAAACACAGAATTCTATGGGGCAATGATGGCACTTCACTAACGGAATATCTAATTAGTCCGCCATTGTATGGTGATTACAATGAAACAATAATAGCTCAACTTTAGCAATCGAAAAACAAATGAATGCAGTACTAACAACGTAAATACATGTGCTACTACATTTTAAGATCATTAATGTTTTAGTTTGTAATTCCCCATATTAGCTTTGCGGACGGTACGTGAACTTTTCAAGCGGCCCACGTACAAACTACAGTTTAACTAAAGCGAACCGATACGATAACAGTTCAGGAATTGATTATGAATTCTGAAGTAGGATATAATGATAATCGATATATTGATGAAAATTAGCGTAGATATACTAGATTTCTTTCGTCGCGTAATCAGCATCCTGAGAGATGGGTTTGTTCATGAGAAAATGTCCAGAATAGTTACACATAACCTGAAAATAGTTCTTCAATTAAATTTAATTCAACTTGAATATACAGGATGGAAATGAAATAACCTTGCAGATTGAAAGGAACGATAGTAGCAGTAGCAGTAGCAGTAGCAGTAGTAGTAGTAGTAGTAGTAGTAGTAGTAGTAGTAGTAGTAGTAGTAGTAGTAGGTTTATTTTGCCTGGCAGAGTTAAGGCCATGAGGCCTTCTCTTCCACTCAACCAGGTTTCAATAATATACATGAGATACAAAATTTGACTACAAAACAACACAAAAGAAAATACCTTAGAAATTACATAAAATATAGTAGGAAATTACAATAGACAAGATCAGTTACATAATATAAAATTACAAATAGTCAAGATCAGTTACATAATATATAAAATAAAGTAGAAAATTACACATAATCAAAATCAGTTACATAACATAAGGGGAATACACACACACACACACACACACACACACACACACACACACACAATTTATAAGACCTAAAATGCCCGAGACAAATTGGACGATTAATTTACTTGAGATATTCAGTTAATATACTAATTGGAGAATACATATGGGTGACAAGACATAAAATGTTGATTAGCAAAGTCCTACTAAATGGCATACAAACACAAATGATTAAGTAATATATGAAGATAATAAAAAAAGAGAAGAGAAAAAACAAGAAGAAGAGAGAGGAGAAAAAAAAATAATTTGGTCATTTAAGACTATTTAGAAACTTCCGCAAGAGTCTAGTTTTGTTCATTAAAGACATACATAGGGTACACTTATAGGCTTAAATGAATAGAAAACCTATATTACGCTCTTTGATTAAATGTACTGCTTATTACGAAATTAAGTTTGAAGTTTCAGCAGTCCGGCAACATCGCCGCTAACACACACTACTCGTACACAGATGTAAAAGGTCAACGAACTCGGTGTGTCTCGGTAGGTGAGCTGCTATCTGCCAAGACGTCGTGCCTCGTTAAAGAGCAGTAGGGGAGAAGTGGGTACAGTAAGTCAGGGAGAACAGTGAGACTTTTTTAGAGATGTTGGTAACAGTGGAGTTGTATGTTGCATGAGTAAAGTAACAGTATTTTAATACTCGATTTGATTCTAGTTACAAAGGTAAGTGATGAAAAAATAATTCGTAATTTTTCACTCTAGAAGTAAAATTTTGGCTTGTGTTTAATGAAGGTTATATTGGATATACAAATGAGATATAAATATGAATGTTTTGTTACCTAATACTATGGTATTTGAGGTTATGTTTGGCAAAGTTTCGTCTTTCTTGTTTTAATTTTGAAGTGATGGCGTCATTTTTAAATGGACTATGCGTAAAGGGAACAGTGAGACATGCCATTGAAGGGTACACTGAGACGTCTCACTGTTCCCATGTACCAATGATTTGCAAAAACAAACTGTAATTATATTAAGTTTACCAGTAACTAACATTAAAAATGAGCCTACTAGTAACCAATTTAGGAACTGTAGCTTAAAATAATGGATGAATTACGTTTTAATGATTTCATAAATAAAAAATTATTCACGAAATTTAAGAAAATATTAAAAAATAATAAAGAATTACATTAAATTCTTATAGTTATAAGCTTTGTTGTCACCAAAAATTCATTTCATTTTTTCGCAAAAGTTTGTAATGTCATGGAAAATTCACTTTTCCAAATGTTCCAGATGTTTCAATGGTTTCGAAGTCAGACATCAAAAGATTCTAAATAAGCCTACAGATCATGTTAAGATAAAGAGACAGCAAGTTTTTGTTTTCTTTTGAAATAAATGTAAATCATTTCAATGCCCGTTAATAGACATTTGCATTTTTTTGACAAACACGTATTGTATATTATGTCCTTTATCTATTAACATTTTTGTTAATGTATTATTATAGTCCATGTTTTAATGTCTATTTCTATTGCACTTGATTTTAAAAATATTTGAATTATCACTTGCATACATATGTCTTAATATTTTGTATCTCACTGTACCCACTACTCCCCTACCAGGAGCGATTTAACAATACGGCACCAAATTAGCTATCGTAGAGAAGTTCCGTCGTACGGGATCAGACTTATCTCACCTTGCATGTTATAATGACTTATCTTGATTTTCAGAGTATATTTGTAATTTCAGTACTCCGTATGACCGGAAATAATCCTCCACAATAAACACCTTCTCCTCTATTGTGAGAACCATAATTGCAGAAATCAACACAACACTGAATTCACAATAGTGCTGCTCATGATTAGGTTTTCTCCGGAGCGGTTGTTAGCGCGCTTTCAATCGGAGACCTCCGATTGATGCCGCGCAGGTTGTATATGTGCTGTGGCGCAGACATACACTTTCCGCTGAGCATTCCTTTAATCGGATCAGGTAGTGATTCGAGTCCGCTGACGTCCGCGTATCTTTTAAAATAAGTTCTAATTTGTTGTTGTTTATTCTTTCTTTTATGTTAATCTCTCTCTTTTTCTTCGGCTTTTTTTTTCTTGTTTTGCTTGAAGTTCTACGTTAGCTGACAGATTTTTTTCTAGTTTTGAAATTCATAGTATATGTGGAAAGCCGTATTAGTTTTATGTCATTGATCAAATTAATAACATTCAATCTAACTGCAAAATTAACGCAGTAGTAAAGCTATTCAGTAGCTAATGTAAAAATTTATACTGTAGTTCTGCTAGAAACTCTCATTTAATCACAAACATTGTTTGTCAATTATTATTCTAATCGGTTTAGTTTAATTAGTTTAACGTAAAATATTTTAAGGGAGCTTCAGAATGGAAGAAAAGAAATGTGGGCTATCAATGGGTTAAAGTTTACTGTCCAACATAATATATTCAGATTCTTTACAGGATTGTGATTATTGTGTTAAAGGGTGTCAGTATTTGAACTGCCTCTTCTAAAACGCGCCACTCTTTCTCTGTAATAAAAATACAGGGACATCATTTTATTTTTACTAACATTTTAAAAATTAACCTGGCTATACCTTTAGAGAACCGGAAACACAGATTGCTCCCCCTTTCACGACTGTAGTTCGATGATACTGGCGTAACACACAAACAAATCACTTTACTAGGTATAGGAGGGAAGAAAAGTAGTTCATCCATTTACGTAAACTAGGAAATATTGCGATTTTGAGTTCGATAATTTTCATTAGGTTTTTGTTTAATCTTAATATAGTACTGTATTAAGAATAAGTGTTTTTACTCACGAACTGAGTTATCCATGCGGACGTATTAATTATGCAGTCTATATTATACTGTCTACAGCACATTAGCGTACAATATAGAGAATGAAGTTAAATTGAAAAATAATCATAACATGGATATTTAAAAAAATTTTGAAAATGGTGGCCGTTCATTTCGATACAGGCTTCAGTTCTTTTGTGCATATTATCGCACTATACACTATTGCATCTAATTCCAATTGCCAGTTTCGTCCTTCGTACTAGTAACTCATGTTGAAATAATTCTGTACCTACTCTATAAAAGAGTACATTACGTACTGTAAATTCAATCTTCACTTCTGCCCGACTGCACAGATAAAATTACTCAGACATGCTATCTACTGTCCGTCCAAGTGGTTATGTCGCAGGATCGTAGAAAGGGGGAAAATCACGTGATAGTGAATTGCTTAACGAGGCCCTTTTAAGTTATTTGAAACAGCTGTATAATATTACTTAAACGTCCAATTCCTAACAGAAATTAATGTTTTCAGAAAAAAAGAGCTAAGACAACCCTGCTTTTACAGAGGGGCGAGCAGAAGCAGGTGGAGGAAATAGGGATGCGACGTAGGCAAACGGACAGCACCTGTGCGAAAATATGATTCAATATTGAAAGCTCTTTCATCACTGGAAAACGCGAACATATTTCTGGAACGTACTATACTCACTAACTCAGTGCGGTCTTGGATCTGTATGTAGAGGACAGTTGGAACTTCATTAGTAGAAGGGGTGGTAGTGAAGTACATTCAAAAACTCAGGTACAATAAAAATTGAAGTAAAAATAAAATGATGTCCCTGTATAAGCGGATATCAACTTAAGGATAATTGTAATTATATAATTACCACTTGTTTCTTTAGTTTCATTCAGAAACTCAATATTTTAATCCAAACAGTGAAATATAACTCAAGTCGTCTTTTAAATATTTCATACGTTTTTTATTGCCTCGAAAGTTACGTTTTAGAGAAATTTCAAGACTTTTTCCTATACTGTGGGCCTTTGGGAACAATAGCACTAAAACAATTTAAAAAGAAATCGTATCAAATGTTTTGCGTAATTGTTTTCATCAAGTTCGCGATGGTGCGATCGCTTTAAATGGTCTAACAATTTCGAAGTTCCACCACCCTTAGAGTAAATTCGCCCACAAAGTTTACAGAGTACGACTTTATTATTACCTTCAACTAAATTAAAGAATTTCCATGCGACGGATATCCGATTTGGTGCCATTTTATTCCACTCACAACTATCGTCAGTCCGTACGCGCCGGTCGTCCTTGAGCTAACTGTCGCTTCGCTCCGAACCACCGCGTCCCTCCGTAGTCCCCTGTTCCACCTACGATAGTACCGGAGATCACCGGTGGAGAGCTTTATTCGTAATCTCCGATTCCTCCGCGGTAGTAGTCACTCCGATGAGCAGCACTGATTCACAATATGTCAAACTATTGTATACAATAAATAAATACCTCGTTGCTAGGAAACGTGGACAGCAGATGAGCGATAATTTCAGCACTGTTTGTTTTGGTGTATACTGTATAAACATAATTATTATATATTTAAATGTTTCAGATTTTGTGGCACCACTGACATGTAGGGCTACAAAAAACTCATATTTATTGCATTATGTATGCCAATAACTGCGCAGAACATAAACATTATGTACAATACAGCATAGTGATAACTACAGTGTAATTAATAATAAGAAACGAAGCTTCATTTGAACAATTTATTCTACCAAACTTTACTAAACATGTCTCATCACTGAAAAAGCACAAGCCCAGGTCATAATTTAAAACAACATATCGTCGCTTTGGTAGTGAATGGTTCTATTCCACAGTGAGCAAGTTTCGAGATAAAGTGATTTGAAATTTTTGTGGAGTCAAAAAAACTGCATTATTTAATATTGTGAGAGTAAATTGGAAATTGAAATGAAGTTTATATTCTCATACATTTAAGAGCAATACTATAATGTGTTTCATGTCATTAAAATATATTAATTTCAAACTTATATGTTATGATGTGGCTTACAACCTTTCACCATATTTAGGAATGAGGAATTAACTAACTTAAAATGATGAAAGGACATAACCCAAATCTGATAATATGAAACAAAAGTATTGTAGATGATGCTAAACAATGTATTTTATTTAAAAATTATCAATTACGGAAAAATCGGTGTATTAAACCTTTCTGGCCTCAATTTTTATTTGCAGCACAAGACAAAAAACCGTTCCAAGTTAGGCTCAGTTATCTTCTGTCCATCAGAGTGTATCTTCAGAAGTTATCTCTTTATCCTCCGATCATCGTCACTAATATCCCCAAATAATTCATCACTACTGTTTTCAAACACTGGATTTATGTCAGTTTTACTAGAAGTTGATTTTGATAGCTCAGTACACAAAAATTAATCAAATAGTGCTGCCTCAAGTCTAAATTCCTAAGCTACCAGAAATTAAAAATAAAATAATTTAAACATTTTATGTGATTTAAGTCTCTTTACAATTCACAACCTTTCGAGCATTTCTGTTCAAATGAAATTGTGAATGGATGTAAGACACTTACAGGAGGATTAAGACCCTTCACAATCGTACAAACGTTCCAGCATTTTTCCTTCCAATGCAAATGTGAATGGATGAAAGACACTAAAGTCTATTCACAACTCAGGAATTGTGGTATAGGGCTTTTCACAAAATTCAAATATCTCTTTATTTTTTTTTAATTAATCGCATATTATCTTTAACTAATGTAAAATTTAGACTTCTTAGACTCCATAAATGGTTTTAAGTCAAAAATAAAAATTTTGTGGGTTGGGATCCTTCACCACCAAAGCGACGATATGAGAAAGAGAAGCCCCCCCCCCCCCAACCTCAGTTCTTAAACAGATACAGTCTTACTAATAAACCGTGTATAGTTTTTATATGAGACTTATGCAGAGTTGAGACAGAAAACGTTACTAATAAACCGTGAATAAGCTATGGACGTATAAACAGGCTGTAACTATACAATAGGAATTGCTTTACAGTAGTTATATACACGAATCCCCTTGTTTAAGCGTTATATATAGGGAAAAATGGCCGCCCCTTTAACAGCTGTTCGTATCGACTGTCATTTTATGATGATGTTTACCTTGTAACCACAGAAGAACAAACCAAAGATCATAGAATTATTAGAGTAATATTGCTGTAGCTTGTACTCTTTGACCAAAATGTAGTGTGGTAATCGATTAGAGCCAGTTGTACTATCGATATTTAACACGCAACACTAGAGCGCTCTACCGGATCCAGTAGAGAACCTCAGATATTCTATTACCTTTCGTAACGAAGTAATGACGAAACTATGACGTAGCTGTGTAACAGTTATACTGTTATACACGACGTATGTAGTGATTATTAGTAAGGAATTTACACACGACTTATAAACGAGCTACTCATTGTATAAGTATAAGACAGTTCAACGTCTGTATATAGAGTTTTTATTAGTAAGACCGTTACTAGTTTGCGGTGAGAAGGAAAGAGCATTTATACTGCACTTTTATGAGAGTATGGCGACAACTCTGGGACTGATCTCGAATCCTGAAGCAGAGTGTAATGATAGTCGATATGTTGAAGGAAAGTAGCGTATGGGGCGGCGGCGCTGTCGCAGCCTCGCTTTGTGTTATCATCTCCACGATACATACATCTCGCTGCGCCTGAATAATGCAACCTGTTCGTCTTGCAGATCCTGCGACGCTGAATTTTTCATAGCATCTTTCAAGCGGCTATAAAAAGCGCCGTGCCTCAATGAGCTCCTTCGCCTTTCTTCTATTACTTTACCATTTCCACTCATAATTGATACGCGCGAGCTTCGGGCCTTTGTGCGGGCCGGCCCGAGCAAATAAACCGAGCATTGTGCGCCTCTAATTGACCCGGCCCCATTCAACGCAGTACGCGAGTGTTTTGTTTGGATTGCTGCCCCCACCCCCATCCCATCCGCATCTCAGATGCTGCCGGCCCGATCGCGGGGCACCGGGTGTCCGTGCACTGTGCCTCCAAGGGTTAAACAGCTTTTGCATTGTTACTGTAATCTCCAGCACCAAACGTAATTCTGCATCTAAATCAAAGTACAGGGACATCATTTTATTTTTACTAACATTTTTAATATTAACCTGTCTATACCTTTAGAGAACCGGAAACACCGCTTGCTCCCCCCTCCAAGACTGGAGTTCGATGATACTGGAGTAAAACACAAATCACTCTACTAGGTATAGGATGGAAGAAAAGTAGTTCATCCATTTACGTAAACTAGGAAATATCGCGATTTTGAGTTTGATAATTTTTATTAGGTTTTTCTTTAATCAAAGTACAGTACTGTATTAAGAATAAGTGTTTTTACTCACGAAGTGAGTTACCCATGCGAACGTATTCATTATGCAGTGTATATTATACTGTCTACAGCACATTAGCGTACAATATAAAGAAAGAAGTTAAATTGAAAAATAATCGTAATATGAATATTTAAACACAATTTTGAAAATGGTGGCCGTTCATTTCGATACAGACTTCAGTTCTTTTGTGCATATTATCGCACTATAGACTATTGCATCTAATTCCAATTGCCAGTTTCGTCCTTCGTACTAGTAACTCATGTTGAAATAATTCTGTACCTACTCTACGTACTGTGAATTCAATCTTCACTTCTGCCCGACCCGAAAATATAAAATTACTCAGACATGCTATCTACTGTCCGTCCAAGTGGTTATGCCGCAGGATTGTAGAAAGGGAGGAAATCACGTGACAGTTAATTACTTAACGAGGCCCTTTTATTTAAGTTAAATTAAACAGCTGTATAATATTACGTAAACGTCCAATTCCTAAGAGAAATTAATGTCTTCAGAAAAGAGCTAAGACAGCCCAGCTTTTACAGAGGGCGAGCAGAAGCAGGTGGGGGAAATCGGGATGCGACGTAGGCAAACGGACAGTACCTGTGCGAAAATATGATTCAATATTGAAAGCTCTTTCGTCACTGGAAAACGCGAACATATTTATGGAACGTACTATACTCAGTAACTCAGTACTGCTTACTATCTGCGGTCTTGGTTCTGTGTGGAGTTGGAACTTCCTTAGTAGAAGGGGTGGGAGTGAAGTACATTAAAAAACTCAGGTACAATAAAAATTGAAGTAAAAATAAAATGATGTCCCTGTATAATTCTGTGTCTAGTGTATCTAAATCGAAGATCCACATCTAGACAGGTAGGTATAAGCCCAAAGTCCACTTAAATGTTGATCTAAGACTAAATTAAGTCTAATTCTTAAGGCTGGTTCACAATAAACCGGAAACGAGAATCGGAACGAAAACGGTAAAATTGTTTAAAATGTATAGGGGAAGGTGTTGTACCTTGGGTCATTCATCATTTCTCTACCATCTGTATTTTGAAAAATGAAGTATTACAATCAAGTTACATATTTGTACACAAGAGTCCTCTCACAAAGCTTGGTGATCTTCAGATACATCTTCTGCATCTAAATCAAAGTATAATTCTATGTCTAGTGTATCTAAATCTAAGATCCACATCTAGATAGGTAGGTACAGGGACATCATTTTATTTTTACTTCAATTTTTATTGTACCTGAGTTTTTGAATGTACTTCACTCCCACCCCTTCTACTAATGAAGTTCCAACTCCACACAGAGCCAAGACCGCAGATAGTAAGCAGAACTGAGTTACTGAGTATAGTACGTTCCAGAAATATGTACGCGTTTTCCAGTGACGAAAGAGCTTTCAATATTGAACCATATTTTCGCACAGGTACTGTCCGTTTGCCTACGTCGCATCCCGATTTCCCCACCTGCTTCTGCTTGCCCCTCTGTAAAAGCTGGGCTGTCTTAGCTCTTTTCTGAAAACATTAATTTCTGTTAGGAATTGTACGTCTACATAATATTATACAACTGTTTAAAATAACTTAAATAAAAGGGCATCGTTAAGTAATTAACTGTCACGTGATTTCCCCTCTTTCTACGATCCTGCGGCATAACCACTTGGACGGACAGTAGATAGCATGTCCGAGTAATTTTATATTTTCGGGTCGGGCAGAAGTGGAGATTGAATTTACAGTACGTAAGGTACTCTTTTATAGAGTAGGGACAGAATTATTTCAACATGAGTTACTAGTACGAAGGACGAAACTGGCAATTGGAATTAGGTACAATAGTCTATAGTGCGATAATATGCACATTAGAACTGAAGCCTGTATCGAAATGAACGGCCACCATTTTCAAAAATGTGTTTAAATATTCATATTATGATTATTTTTCAATTTAACTTCTTTCTCTACATTGTAGCAACGCTAATGTGTTGTAGACAGTATAATATACACTGCATAATGAATTACGTCCGAATGGACAGCTCAATTCGTGAGTAAAAACACTTAGCTATTCTTAATACAGTACTGTATTTTGATTAAACAAAAACCTAATGAAAATTATCGAACTCAAAATCGCAATATTTCCTAGTTTACGTAAATGGATGAACTACTTTTCTTCCCTCCTATACCTAGTAGAGTGATTTGTTTGTGTTTTACGCCAGTATCATCGAACTCCAGTCGAGGAGGAGGGTAGCGAACGGTGTCTCCGGTTCTCTAAAGGTATAGCCAGGTTAATATTAAAAATGTTAATAAAAATAAAATGATGTCCCTGTAGATAGGTAGGTATAAGCCCAAAGTCTACTTAAATGTTGATCTAAGACTAAATTAAAGTCTAATTCTTAGTCTGCGTAAGTATACGATGATTGAAGATTGTGATACCAAAACTCGCTCAGTTCATTTGGTCATTTTTTATTATTCATACATATATATGATTAGTCTATGTTTGAGACTCTATCATTATATTTTTCTAAAAGTTTGTGTTATTGTGCATGTTACTCGAAAACTCACTCAGTCCATGGATCAATGGATAAAAGAGCTGCTCAGTTCTTTCATAAAAATGGCTTAAAGCGTTTTGGGACCCACTCTTCAGTTATTATAATAGAAGAATTTATTGAAGCCTAAATCAAGTGTAATATAATTCTCAAGTACAATCTAAATATAAGCCTACATCATAGTCTAGCAAAAGTATTAAATTTATGCAACATGTTGTTGTTGTTTGCTAATGCTGAATTTCTGACAATGAAATCAGTAATTCTCTCGCTCTCCAGTATTTGAATTAAGGTTAAATCCAGAGAAATCGCAAGCAATCGTAATGGGACATAATCGTCTAAGAAGCACTCTTGATAGCAGTACTATACCACATATAATACTGAATGGGATTATTGTTAAATACAGTGAAACAGTTAAAAATCTTGGCATTTTTATGGATAGCGATCTAAATTGGAACACTCAAGTAACACACATTTGCAAAAAAATATTTTCTCAACTTCACTCCTTGTTTCATATGAAAGAATTTCTACCACTTAGTCTAAAAAAGAATCTTATTCAGACGCTTGTAATGCCCCATTTTGATTATTGCGATTCCTTGCTAACTAATGTAAGTTCACTCTTAGCTGAGAGACTACAACGTGTTCATAATGCGTGCATACGATTCATCTGCAATACTCGTAAATTTGACCATATAACACCTTCCCTCCAGTTACTTTCATGGGTGCGTCTGAAGGAACGAAGAACAATACATTCACTGTCTCTTCTGTTTAGAATCATGCATACTTCTACTCCGAATTATCTGTTATCGCGCTTTCAATTTCTTACAACTCTTCGAAACCGACATCAAGCACTTCTTTCTATCCCTCATCATAGAACGTCTTTATACTCATCTTCCTATACTGTAGAAACACCTCGCCTCTGGAATTCGTTACCTAATGACGTCAGGGACTGCCGGACTTTATCACAATTCAAAATTAAATTGGAAAATTTTGTCTTAGTTAATGTTTTTTAGGTATTGCTAGAAGTATTGATTTGTGTCTTTTTCTTTTTCTTTTTTTTAATCTAGATTAAAATTGCAAGTTTCTTGTTTATGTTAGTTAATTAGTTAGGATACAATTAATTATGATATTTAATCACTCATTTAAAGTTTGTGTGACTGCAACGTGTGCATATTTTTGTGTGTGTTTTTTTCTCTCTCTCTTTATTTATTGTGTAGCTTTACTTTGTATATAGTGTATTTTTTCTGTTTATTTCTATTATTGTATTTGTATTCCTGGTGTTGTGGAAGAGAAGGCCTGATGGCTTTAACTACACCAGAATTAAAAAAAAACTCTATTTTAAACTCAAGGCCGCCAAGTTTATAGTGGCTGGGCAGTGTTGAAGGACGTTAAACGTTATGTTTTATTTAACGACGCTCGCAACTGCAGAGGTTATATCAGCGTCGCCGGATGTGCCGGAATTTTGTCCCGCAGGAGTTCTTTTACATGCCAGTAAATCTACTGACATGGGCCTGTCGCATTTCAGAACACTTAAATGCCATCGACCTAGCCCGGGATCGAACCCGCAACCTTGGGCAAAGAAGGGGAGCGCTATACCAACTCGCCAACCAGGTCGACAGTGTTGAAGATGATTTTGATCCATTTCCTCTTGAAGATCACATAAGAGGCAGCGTGGTGAAGGAGATATTCCAATCCTGTGGAGATGCTTGGCCAAGCAGGGACTATCACCTTGCCACGGTGGGGGAGCTTAGTATCCAATGAACCAGACGATCAAATCAGGAAAGTTGGACATTTCTAACTTGCTGGTTGGTAAAAAGTGAGGAGAAGCTAAGAATAGTCCCAACGTGGGAAGAGGACGACCAACACCTCCGTACAGTAGAACCACGATAATTATTGACATGCTGACCCGTCATGGCAGGTGAGGCGTCCCCTCGCTTGTATGCAGGAGAAAAGGTCGGTGGACTTACATTGACTATTTCGTTTATAATAATAATAATAATAATAATAATAATAATAATAATAATAATAATAATAATAATAATGATTTATTTTAGCTGGCAGAGTTAAGGTCGTAAGGCCTTCTCTTCCACTCAACCAGCAAAAAGTGTATATACATATGCATGAACTTACAAAGAATCCAACAATTTGATTTAGATGAGAGTTACATGTATACAAAAGTTATTTACAAATTAAACAACAAAATACTATGAACTATTAATTAAACACTGAAATAAACTGTGTAGCAGAATTAAACTAAAATACATAGAATGTTAATATATTTCAAATAATATTACATAATAGAAAGAGTTTATTACGAGACAATTAAAATACAGCACAATCAGGATGATGTCTAAAGAAAAAAGTAACAATGTAGTCAGTGATAGTTTAAATCAGTATGATTGGAGTGAAATGCTAATAAGGTTATCTTTTAAGCTGTTCTTAAAGGTGTTTATTGTCTTGCAGCCCCTATATGACGTCATTCCATTTTCGACCAATGAAGTGTAATGAAATTTTGAATTCCAACCAATCACAGTCAGACTTTGCGATAATTTCTGCAGCTAGATTTATCGCTATCAATTTATCGCATGGTCGTTCTTTTGTTTAGTCGTTGTCGCCAACTGTTTCCCCGTAAATTGATGATCATGAATACATTAAGATGCAACTACACGGTTAAACTTTTCTTTCAACTTTAAAGCAATGAATGCAAGATTGATATTTAATATTAATTAATATATTTACGCAGTGAAGACCACGTTCAAAACGGCGCACCATGTAGACAGAAAATCTTCATGCATCTTAATTGAACGTACCTTTTAAACTTGATTCTTTCAATATTCTTCCCAGATTGCACGCATACGCGAATGGAATATTGAACTGTGTAGATGCAGCTTTAGTTCCGTTTCACACTACAGCGAGAATGCGTTTGTCGAGCTATAAAAATGCTTTCGTGTAGCATTGATTGTAAGTAACGGTCGAAACAAGGCACAGCTGACATTGGTCCTGCTTCCACAGCTAACCTATAAAATTGTAGCCTATAACATTTGTATTGAAATTAAACAATTAATAGATGTTCAAATTTATGTAACATCATCGCATATCAAACTCAAAGACCTTGCATAGTAAAAATGTCTTTGATCAAACTGCCTTTCGTATGGCGTAATAAAATTCGTGTTTTAATTATCTATACAGAGATGGCTTCACTGTGTAGCAACATGTCTCGCTGTGAATACTTAAGTATTGGTATATAGCTGTCCCCACTGTTACTGTTAAATTAAATTATGATTTCAGCAGATATTGAAAATGTATTTGTTATAATAATAAGAGAAAAGTGCAGTACATGTAATTAACAATGTTAAACCTGTATTTCGCTTTTCGCAATTGGCATTACTGAATAATAACATCGAATTTCTTTATTGCAATAATCGATATTCATCTACGAGTATTTCAACTTCACAATGTCTGAATAGGTTAAGTATTCGTTAATATATAATTATTAACATTTTGTGATCGAATTTTAGGGATATATTATTTAAATTTTTATTTTATTCACGAAATAGTCCTAATAAATGTCACTCGAGGTCTGAGATTTCCCAGATAAATCCACTCGCTTCGCTCGTGGATTTATCGGCAGATCTCAGACCTCTCGTGACATTACTACAGATAATCCTCCCGGCTAGGTCTACCAGCGACGGGTGTGGCCCTCCAAACATTTTGGGGGTACTGTATGAGCGAAGTAACCGCCAAAGCAGAAAAACATGCTGCTCAATCTAAAACGATTACACTTTTGCTAAATTAGCATTCCAGTTTTAACTTATGCAATATAATAATATTTAATACAAGTTCAAACACAAATACACTAGGGTATTCGGTAAGTAATGATAACAACACTGTAAATCAGTGCCCCTAGCGATCACTATTGGAATCTTGAAGCACGTAATAAAACAGCTATTGTTTCACAATCTGCGATATTCAAAGTCTGGAATTAACATTTTTTTGTAAATGCAATGACTGCTTCTAATTTGCAGTAATACAGTACTAGAAATGTTCAGTAGATGCTTCACAAAAATTCAAATTGTAAGAGGAAAAAATGCATTACAAGAACTTGTAGGAGACAAGTTCTACCATACCGAATTATTGCAAGAAGGGTGGAAGCGAGGCATTCGCTTTCAATCAAGAGTTGACATCCAAAGAGTTTTAGTTCGATCAGTGACAGAGATATCCAGAAATGATGCTGCAGATGGAGTCTGCCATCTTCCAAGGATTTGGCTACGTATTGTTGACATGGCCGGGAACTATAGGCCTATTTGAAGTATAATACCAAAACTAACCTAAATAAATTTAGTGTGAAACAGTAACTATGTTGCCATTATTTTTATGGTGTGTAATTGAGTTGCTACTGCTACCGGGTGTTTGCCTACTTGCAGTGTAAATAAATACATATATACTTTTCGAATGTTCTAGTACAAGCATACATCTCAGTCTCTCCACACAAACTTAAATTTACCTGCAAATCCAAGTCTACATATAAGCCTAAATCCTAACTGTTGTTTCATATTTAAATCTATTGTATAGGCCTATGTCTCACCTATATTGATTAATGGTTACACTTTATTATGCTCTTTCTTTCTTTCTTTCTTTCTTTCTTTCTTTCATTCTTTCTTTCTTTCTTTCTTCGTACGTGTCTCATTTCTATTGAATTATTGATCACGTTGTATCACGATCATCTCTCTCAATGTTTTTAGTACTTTGTTTCGTTGGACTATAATATTTGTAATGTTACTGTGTCGCATATACTTCTGGTTGAGTTTTGGAGAAGCATTTATGGCCTTAACTGTCAGGTTAAAGAAAAATATATTATTATTACTGTTATTATTATTATTATTATTATTATTATTATTATTATTATTATTACATCACAGATCAATTAGACATTGTCAATGCTTTTGCTGATCACTTCAAATCTGTTCAGACTAAACACAGCCATACATATGAAAACATTATTATGAATATAACAGACTCATTACCTATACCTAAAGTAACACATGATGACGTTCGTAAAGCAATTAAAAAACTTAAACCAACAAAAACAACTGGCACTGACGGTATTCCAAATTTTATAATTAAAGGATGCTCTAATATATTTATTCCTCTTTTAGCCCATATATTTAATATTAGTTTGAAAAATGGTGAATTTCCCTCACTATGGAAACAAGCTGCAATTATTCCTATATTTAAAAACGGAAAAAGAAATGATGTCAGAAACTACAGACCTATCTCGATCCTAAATAACTTTTCAAAAATTTTTGAAACCATTATTCACAGACATATATCGTTTTATGTTAAAAACAAGCTCAATTCTTCACAACATGGATTTACTAAAACTAAATCCACTGTCACTAACCTGGTCACATATCTAAATCAAATTGTACCAATAATTGAAATGCAGGGACAAACTGATTCAATATATTTTGATTTCAGCAAAGCTTTTGATGTAGTTCCGCACTATATCCTTCTTCATAAGTTAGGAAATATTGGCCTTTCTGTAAGCTACGTAAAGTGGTTCGAAAATTATTTAAGTAATAGAGTTTTATGTGTAAGACCGTTTAATATACACTCTTATTCTTATAATATAAATTGCGGAGTCCCGCAGGGATCTACTTTAGGACCTCTCCTATTTATTATATTCATAGATGATATATCTAAAAGAATAAGTTCTGAATGTTTATTATTTGCAGACGATTTAAAAATTTTTCGTACAATCAAAAGTAGTACTGACTGTCAAACACTTCAATGTGACATTAATTCAGTCGCTAAATGGTCGGAAGAAAATGGTATGAAAATTAATGTATCCAAAACTAATGTAATAACCTTTTCTAGAAAAAATTCTTCACTGAAATTTAATTACTATCTGAATAATGTACTAATTAACAGAACGGATTGCGTAAAAGATTTGGGAATATTCTTTGACAGTAAATTGTATTTTCATAGTCACGTTGATTACATTTACAATTACGCAATCAGAATGCTAGGAATAATACGGTCAATAACTTATTCTTTTTCCACGCCCGATTCTCTTTTAATGCTATACTATACATTGGTGCGATCGAAACTCGAATATGCATCTGTAGTTTGGAACTCGATTACAACTACGGACTCGGCTAAATTAGAAAATATACAAAGAAAATTTATATCCTTATGTTCATTCAGATTTCTGCCCATAAATTCCGGGTACAGTTATGAGAGAAAATGTGAATATTTTAATTGTCAAAATCTATATGCTAGACGCCATGAGCTAGATTATCTGTTCTTTTGTAAAGTCCTCAAAGGTGATATATCCTGTGACTCTTTCTTAAACAATATTACCTTACGTATTCCAACAAAAGATATGAGAGCCCAC
Source organism: Periplaneta americana (assembly GCF_040183065.1). Taxonomy (NCBI): domain Eukaryota; kingdom Metazoa; phylum Arthropoda; class Insecta; order Blattodea; family Blattidae; genus Periplaneta; species Periplaneta americana. The sequence goes on along the minus strand of NC_091125.1, from coordinate 169,415,980 downwards.
AAACTTTTCTATATTAGAAATTCGAAATTCCTTTCACCAGTCTCCAGATGCATTAAAAATGCCAACATGCATGGCTGCGAATTCGATCCCTTCAATGTATAGACTTAGTTTGCTCTTGGCAACGATTTATCATTTATGTATTCTTTTAGGCATTATACTCAATTATCATTGTCTCATAGTATTCTCAGTTATCCATTCATCTTCATTATTGTAATTAATTGTAATTATATTTATGTGTAATAATTATTTTTGTTTTATGTTTTTGTTATATTTGTGCTGAACTGTAATTGGCCACTGGCTGTTGTACAGCACATTAAATAAATAAATAAATAAAATTCCTGTTATTATTATTATTATTATTATTATTATTATTATTATTATTATAAGTAATGAGATAGATTTGGAAGTAAATCCCGAAAAAAAAACAAAGTATATGATTATGTCTCGTGACCAGAACATAGTACGAAATGGAAATATAAAAATTGGAAATTTATCCTTTGAAAAGATGGAAAAATTCAAATACCTTGGAGCAACACTAACAAACATAAATGACACTCGGGAGGAAATTAAACGCAGAATAAATATGAGAAGTGCCTGTTATTATTAGGTTGAGAAGCTTTTGTCATCCAGTCTCCTGTCAAAAAATCTGAAAGTTAGAATTTATAAAACAGTTATTTTATGATTATCCGCGAAATGTTTTGCATCGAAAAAGCAAGGTGGCTGAAGACCGTAGAATCACAGTTTAGTATATACAGTTGCGAAGCTTGGACTGATTTTTTGCATTTCTCGCGATAGTTTCTAGCCGCTTGGAGCGCTGTGAGTACTAGGAACAATATACTGTGCCACTGCCTCGTGATTTAATATAGGCAGACCATGTGACTCGATTAACCCGATCACGGAGCGCGGCGTTTCAACCATATAAATTAATTGGAATGCATAAAGAGTAACATATATTTCTCTAAAATGTAGTGTAATTGCATTAATAAATTTAAAACAATGATTATGAGACACTTCAGACATAATTCACTCGTGAGGTAAGGTGTAATATTGTCCACACCTGTGGAGTAACGGTCAGCGCGTCTGACTGCGAAACCAGGTGGCCCGGGTTCGAATCCCGGTCAGGGCAAGTTACCTGGTTGAGGTTTTTCCGGGGTTTTCCCTCAACCCAATACGAGCAAATGCTGGGTAACTTTCGGTGCTGGACCCCGGACTCATTTTATCACCTTCATATCACTCACACGCTAAATAACCTAGATGTTGATACAGCGTCGTAAAATAACCCAATAAAATAAAATAAAATAAAAAGGTGTAATATTATTTTTGGTGTGAAAATTACGTTATTCGTATGTGTAATACCTGCCTTTATTTGGATTAAATATTGCGAAATTCTTGTACATTCATTTATGCACGATTCAATAATTTTCAGTTGCACCGCACGAATATTTAGATATGTTGAAATTATAGGTTATGTTTACTGTACCAATACTTCAATATTCGCACATATACATTATAATTAAGCATAAAGTTACGTGTGATAACTTGTAAATGCTATTTGTCTCTATTTCAGTTGTATTTATTCGTTTCTTACGGTACTGATTGATTAATGTTAGTAGGCTAAACTAGTGCAGAGGTAGTCCCTTTGTACTCATACTCCTTTTATATACGGATCTGTGACAGGTTAGGTTTGGTTAGTTTTGGCTTTTATTATGTCTTGCCTATTCGATCACCTGCACCTCCACAAAAAATCTCTTATAAATTCAACGATTTTCACTTCCGAACTCGCAGGAACTACCTCAGCGCTAGTTTCACCGCTTTATGAGTGCTGCCTTATTGACCTTCGGACACTTGACTATATTGAAATACGGTAACCTCACAGCACTATTACTAGAGCAACTAGATTTACAAAGTCTCCAATACCCTGCCATTACATATGTAGGGCTATGTTATGTCATATGGAAATTATAGGTTATTATTTATATTCCTATATTCGCAATTATACATTATAATTTAGCGTAATGTCATGTATGATACGCCGCACATTCAATTTGTCTGTATTTTAATACTACAATCGAGTACGTACTGAATTATTTTATTTATCTACTTCCTAAGAGACGAAGTAACACAATCGTACGTACACTAATTTCATAGGAGTGGTATGGTAAATTTTCTATCTACAATTAAGGAAGGTAGATGTGCTAAATTAAAATCACAACATAAATTCTTTTTTATTAAACCTCAAAATAGCTTCCATTCTAAACTTAAAATGTTGATGCGAACAGATTATGTTAACATGTAAAATTCTCTTCACATTAACCCATTTATGCCCAAGACTTTTTTTTGTTGAATATTTTCATAATTTTTGCACCGCCACATGAAACTGAAATGGAAGATAATTATTGTGCTGCAGGCTCCTTTGATTCTTCTAGTATACACAGAAATGAAATAAAAGTTAGTTTTGTAACTCATTCCTTTGCATTTTTGCAGAAAAATATTTAATGCAGACTGTTGCGAAAACGCTAGGCAGATACGGGTTAAAATAACACAGTTTTGTAATTATTTCTGCAACATATTATGCAACAAGAAATAAACAGAACTTATGGACACATTACACTAAATAAAACTTAGCTATGATACGCAATAAAGTTATAATATAATATTTCACTGAACTCCATACACTAAAATAGAAAACCCGAACATACATTATCTTCTACTCGGGATTTATCTACTACCTAAGAGACGAAGTAACACAATCGTACGTACACTAATTTCATAGGAGTGGTATGGTAAATTTTCTATCTACAATTAAGGAAGGTAGATGTGCTAAATTAAAATCACAACATAAATTCTTTTTTATTAAACCTCAAAATAGCTTCCATTCTAAACTTAAAATGTTGATGCGAACAGATTATGTTAACATGTAAAATTCTCTTCACATTAACCCATTTATGCCCAAGGCTTTTTTTTTGTTGAATATTTTCATAATTTTTGCACCGCCACATGAAACTGAAATGGAAGATAATTATTGTGTTGCAGGCTCCTTTGATTCTTCTAGTATACACAGCAATGAAATAAAAGTTAATTTTGTAACTCATTCCTTTGCATTTTTGCAGAAAAATATTTAATGCAGACTGTTGCGAAAAAGCAACACTAGGCAGATACGGGTTAAAATAACACAGTTTTGTAATTATTTCTGCAACATATTATGCAACAAGAAGTAAACAGAACTTATGGACACATTACACTAAATAAAACTTAGCTATGATACGCAATAAAGTTATAATATAATATTTCACTGAGCTCCATACACTAAAATAGAAAACCCGAACATACATTATCTTCTACTCGGGAAAGGATCTGTACTGAGGCAATAGTAGCGATCCTGGTGGTCAGCAACTACCTATGGATGCATATTTATTAAGTATTGAGCTTCGCAACTGTATATACTAAACTTTGGTAGAATCTTAGCGTTTGTGACATACCATGTGTATTTTAAACTATGGTATATAGGGAATTAACATTGCCATAAGAAATACACGTAGGCCTACAAGAAATTTAAAGTGGAATTTCATGTAGCTGGCCATGTTTAATAAACTAGTAGGACTTGTAGAAAAGAAGGCTATCTACTGATTACTGCCAACTGAAATACTCTTTAATAATTTCAAGGGAAAAATTGTTTCGGGGCCGGGTATCGATCCCGGGACCTCTGGTTGAACGTACCAGCGCTCTATCAACTGAGCTACACAGGAACTCCACCCAACACCGTCTCAATTTTTCCACTTATATTCACACAACTCGAGTGGGCTGACAATACGCCAGAGACCCAAATGTTCTAATAGTGACAAACATGTTCTATGGAACAGACGTAATGTAGTTCCAAAGTGAAACGAGTATTTTCTAACCGCAAGTATTTCGTACTAGCTCAGAACAACACTGCTATTTTGAAACGTAGTAATTCCAAGGTGCTATTAAATTTTGGAACAGTTTCAAGCAAGGAACTGTTCCAAAATAACCGTTACGTTATTTTTTTTCCCCACCTCTAATCGAAATTCTAGATCCAATCGTACAAAATAATGAATATAAGATATTCCCAATACTTTAAATTTAATTTCCTTTCCTCATCTGTAGAAAATACCTCTCAACTCCCCGGCAACGTTAATAAATTATATGCTTAAGTCACTTAATTCGATTACAGTTATTAAAACTTTTTCATAGCTTAAATGCTGACTTTGAAATACAATATTTTAAGTTACAGAACAAACAATGAAAAATACGTCTTGATACTATCTTGTTTTCTAACTACGTACAACTGTTGGCCGTGTTCAATTTGAATATCTAGTTATTGAATAACTAACTGGTTGTTCGAAATAGCCGACATTACTCGTTTATATATCGATTACATTTAGTATTTAGTATTTATTGCTACATACAATACAAAATAAATACGTATTGATGACGTATCGCACACCCGTCTGAACAAGCTCGTGTTCGGGGGCGGTGCCTATAAATAACTATTTTGTACTAACCGAAATGTAACAAAGTTTCAATAAAATTACAAAACCAATAGAATTATTACAAAAACAGGGATAATTACGAAAATAAAAGTAGAGAATCAAGTCAAGAACAGAATATAAGTTGGAATGAATAATTGAAATTAAGAAAAAGAAAAAAGGAGAAAGGGACATGAATACTAAATAAATTGCTTAATTTTTTCTTAAATGTATTAAACTCCATGGGCCATATTCATAGACATTTTAGCGCGGGTTTCCGGTGGATGATCAGCGTTTTTCGTATTCATAAACCAGTGTTAGCGATAGGATATGATTTGAATTCTGTACTAGTAACCAGTGGATAGCCGGGGCTAGCTTAGTACGCTCGTAGCGCGTGCTGCGAAATGTCTATGAATAGTACCCAAAATAACTTGGGTCAGGATTTATTATCAAAACAGGGTTGTATAACCTTGGTCCGTAACCCTGGGCATGATTTATTCAGCCAAAAAGAAGGCGAAACATTTAGTTACATACAAAAAAGACCAATGGATAACTTGTATGCAATATAAAAATAAAATTGATGGACGATATACTATAGTACATTATGCAACGAGCCTATAATGGTAGTAATTAAGACGCGAGTATGTTTATGAAACGAATGCAAGCGAGTTTCATAATTTTCATACGAGCGTCTTAATTACCATTATAGTCAAGTTTCATACGACTTTTTATGCTCGACCATATTTCTAACTTGAAATTATTCATAAGTATTCATATTAGGCCTATTCTTATCTGACTGAGGAGCGAAACTGACCTTGTGCAATACCTCGTAAATTGTGAGATATGTGCAGACGCGAAAGTATTGATTTTTTCCGAGAAATAAATGTCATTGATCTTGATATAATCTAGAGAGTAAAAATAAACATTAATCTTGATATAACCTTGAAATTGATTTAGACATTGAAAAACGAGACGACAAATTGAATTTATTTGAATATTATTTACAATTAACGCTAATTATTATAGCAACAGAACATAACCTTCTGCGACAGTATTGGATATCCAGCCTCCGTGACGTTTCGCTAGTTGTCTTTCGATTGCATATCCGAGAATAATCGATACTTGCGCTTTCATATTGCTGCAATTGTGTTTTCTGATTGGTGGGACACCTGAACTTTAATGAATAGGTGTACTTTAATGAGGTCCAGTAAAGGGCTGCTACCAGGTGTATAATTACTACATTTCGGCATGGTAGAGCAAAAAAAAAATTAATGCTGGTTTGGAAGACAGTATGATTCTTTAACATTAACAGTTTTATAAGACTTAATTTAGAGTAGCAAGAAGGCTATGTGCATTAACGTTAGTGGTCTGCTAATACAGGGTCCTAAATTATATGACTGCGTAGCAAGGCATCCGACTCCCAAGAGCAGAAGCCGGTAAATTGCTGCAGAAATAGATTATGAAACATCGCGTGAAAAGAAATATAATGTGTGACCAAAACAGCATGTATAAAAAATATGTGAGACCAAGACACCGTGTGGAAAAAATGTAATGTGTAACCAAAATACGTCCAGGATAACAGAGAGGGTTTGGAATTGAATGGGTTACATCAGCTGCTTGTCTATGTGGATGGCGTGGATATGTTAGGAGAAAATCCACAAACGATTAGGGAAAACACGGGAATTTTACTGGAAGCAAGTAAAGAGATAGGTTTGGAAGTAAATCCCGAAAAGACAAGGTATATGATTATGTCTCGTGACGAGAATATTGTACGAAATGAAAATATAAAAACTGGAAATTTATCTTTTGAAGAGGTGGAGAAGTTCAAATATCTTGGAGCAACAGTAACAAATATAAATGATACTCGGGAGGAAATTAAACGCAGAATAAATATGGGAAATGCCTATTATTATTCGGTTGAGAAAATTTTATCATCCAGTCTGCTGTCAAAAAATCTGAAAGTTAGAATTTACAAAACAATTATATAACCGGTTGTTCTTTATGGTTGTGAAACTTGGACTCTCACTTTGAGAGAGGAACATAGGTTAAGGGTGTTTGAGAATAAGGTGCTTAGGAAAATATTTGGGGCTAAGAGGGATGAAGTTACAGGAGAATGGAGAAAGTTACACAACACAGAACTGCACGCATTGTATTCTTCACCTGACATAATTAGGAACATTAAATCCAGACGTTTGAGATGGGCAGGACATATGGGCGAATCCAGAAATCCATATAGAGTGTTAGTTGGGAGGCCGGAGGGAAAAAGACCTTTGGGGAGGCCGAGACGTAGATGGGAAGATAATATTAAAATGGATCTGAGGGAGGTGGGATATGATGATAGAGAATGGATTAATCTTGCTCAGGATAGGGACCAATGGCGGGCTTATGTGAGGGCGGCAATGAACATCCGGGTTCCTTAAAAGTAAGTAAGTAAGTAAGTAAGTAAGTGACCAAAATACGTGTGTCAAAAAAAGCGAATACTTCTGGAAAAAGAACTGAGGAAGATACTATTGAAGTGCTTTGTGTGGAGTGTGGCATTTTATGGGGCAAAAACATGAACATTACGACAAAGTGAAAAGAAGCGAATAGAAGCATTTGAAATGTGGATATGGAGAAGAAAGGAGCATGTGAAATGGACAGACATAATAAGAAATGAAGCTGTGTTGGAAAAGAGTGGATGAAGAAAAAATGATGCTGAAACTAATCAGGAAAAGAAAAAGGAACTGGTTGGGTCACTGGCTGAGAAGAAACTGCATACTGAAGGATGCACTAGAAGGAATGGTGAACGAGAGAAAAGTTCGGACAGAAGAAGATATCAGATGATAGACGACATTGAAATATATGGATCATATGAAGAGGCGAACAGGAAGACAGACAATAGGAAAGATTGGAGAAATCTGGGTTTGCAGTGAAAGACCTGCCCTTTGCATAACACTACTTACTTACTTACTGGCTTTTAAGGAACCCGGAGGTTCATTGCCGCCCTCACATAAGCCCGCCATTGATCCCTATCCTGAGCAAGATTAATCCAGTCTCTACCATCATATCCCACCTCCCACAAATCCATTTTAATATTATCTTCCCATCTACATGTCAGCCTCCCTAAAGTTCTTTTTCCCTCCGACCTCCCAACTAACACTCTATATGCATTTCTGGAATCGCCCATACGTGCTACATGCCCTGCCTATCTCAAACGTCTGGATTTAATGTTCCTAATTATGTCAGGTGAAGAATACAATGCGTGCAGTTCTGTGTTGTGTAACTTTCTCCATTCTCCTGTAACTTCATCCCTCTTAGCCCAGATATTTTCCTAAGCACCTTATTCTCTAACACCCTTAACCTATATTCCTCTCTCAGAGTGAGAGTCCAAGTTTCACAACCATACAGAAGAACCGGTAATATAACTGTTTTATAAATTCTAACTTTCAGATTTTTGGACAGCAGACTGGATGATAAGAGCTTCTCAACCGAATAATAACACGCATTTCCCATATTTATTCTGCGTTTAATTTCCTCCCGAGTGTCATTTATATTTGTTACTGTTGCTCCAAGATATTTGAATTTTTCCACCTCTTCGAAGGATAAATCTCCAATTTTTATATTTCCATTTCGTACAATATTTTGGTCACGAGACATAATCATATACTTTGTCTTTTCGGGATTTACTTCCAAACCGATCGCTTTACTTGCTTCAAGTAAAATTTCCGTGTTTTCCCTAATCGTTTGTGTATTTTCTCCTAACATATTCACGTCATCCGCATAGACAAGAAGCTGATGTAAATCGTTCAATTCCAAACCCTGCCTGTTATACTGAACTTTCCTAATGGCATATTCTAGAGCGAAGTTAAAAATAAAGGTGATAGTGCATCTCCCTGCTTTAGCCCGCAGTGAATTGGAAAAGCATCAGATAGAAACTGACCTATACGGACTCTGCTATATGTTTCACTGAGACATATTTTAATTAATCGAACTAGTTTCTTGGGAATACCAAATTCAATAAGAATATCATATAATACTTCCCTCTTAATCGAGTCATATGCATTTTTGAAATCTATGAATAACTGATGCACTGTACCCTTATACTCCCATTTTTTCTCCATTATCTGTCGAATACAAAAAATCTGATCAATAGTCGATCTATTACGCCGAAAACCGCACTGATGATCCCCAATAATTTCATCTACGTACAGTTTGTAGCCTTGTACTGTATAAAATTATATTTAAGTGCTTGACGTAAGGAAAATGAAAAACCGTTAATAAGTCAGACAGTTGCTTCACTTCCCCTTCGGGTGTCCGCCTCCCTCCATAGGTGCTACTCACGTTGCAGGTTACACAGTAGCTCGGCGCACAACTACATTTTCGCCACCGCTGCCTTATATGGATCATATGAGGAGACGAAGAGGAAGGCAGAATATAGGAAACATTGGAGAAATCTGGATTTGCAGTGAAAGACCTGCCCTTGGGCAGAACACTATGAATGAGTAACTTCCGCAAACCTTATGGAGCTCTCTATAACAATCTTTTTCAATATTGATCAATCCTTGTCAAGTATTGAATTAGAAGAAAAATGTTATCGTGTAGGCTACAAGAGCTTATGGTAAGAAGATAAAGAAATGGATCGTAACTCGCATAACGTCATCTGATGACAACGATTTCTTTTGTCATTTTAATAATGTTCGAGCAGCGAATCAAGCGTGGCCGCCCGGCTGGCTGCTTGTACCTGGGGCGAGCCCCGCCGTGTCGGGGGTTCGAGACGCGCTCCTTATTAACGACCGCCATGCCCCTGCTTTATGATACTGCCGCGCTCCGCCTGCGCCTGGTGGTATACGAGCCCGGCCCACACATTACATTACAATGCAATGCGGAGCTACAGCGGGAAATTGCCAGCAGGCACTTGCTGGAAGAATGGCAGCGCAGCTAGCGGCCCCGCTGGGAGAAATTCCGCCTCGCGTTTTAAATTGCCGACTTCTTTCTTTATTTCCGCTCCCTCCTCGAGCCCGCCCGCCGGCCCGCGCGCCGCCATATTTTAATGATGCGCAGCGCTCATTTCGTGTGCACGTCTTCAATCATGACATGGTTCTCAATAACGGGAAGAAGTCGTTGAGATGGAATCGCCCTGCATAAGAATGCAATCCGTGGAAAATGCACCGAGGATGAAATTAAGAAAACAAGTTTCTCCTTCATCGCCTCCGCACATGGTGGTGCATTTCAATTTAGCGAATCCTTATGTTACTCATGGTGTTTCCATCATTTATTTAATGACGCCGTACCAACTGTGTGGTTACCTAGTGTCACTACAGAGATACGTCAAGGATTTACTACATTGGATTTGTAGAAGTGAAATTCTTCTTACTTACTTACTTACTGGCTTTTAAGGAACCCGGAGGTTCATTGCCGCCCTCACATAAGCCCGCCATAGGTCCCTATCCTGAGCAAGATTAATCCAATCTCTATCATCATATCCCACCTCCCTCAAATTCATTTTAATATTATCTTCCCATCTACGTCTCGGCCTCCCTAAAGGTTTTTTTCCCTCCTGCCTCCCAACTAACACTCTATATGCATTTTTGGATTCGCCCATACGTGCTACATGTCCTGCCCATCTTAAACGTCTGGATTTAATGTTCCTAATTATGTCAGGTGAAGAATACAATGCGTTCAGTTCTGTGTTGTGTAACTTTCTCCATTCTCCTGTAACTTCATCCCTCTTAGTCCCAAATATTTTCCTAAGCACCTTATTCTCAAACACCCTTAACCTATGTTCCTCTCTCAAAGTGAGAGTCCAAGTTTCACAACCATAAAGAACAACCGGTAATATAACTGTTTTATAAATTCTAACTTTCAGATTTTTTGACAGCAGACTGGATGATAAAAGCTTCTCAACCGAATAATAACAGGCATTTCCCATATTTATTCTGTGTTTAATTTCCTCCCGAGTGTCATTTATATTTGCTACTGTTGCTCCAAGATATTTGAATTTTTCCACCTCTTCAAAGGATGAATTTCTAATTTTTATATTTCCATTTCGCACTATATTCTGGTCACGAGACATAATCATACTCTTTGTCTTTTCGGGATTTACTTCTAAACCCCTCTCTTTACTTGCTTCAAATAAAGTTCCCGTGTTTTCCCTAATCGTTTGTGGATTTTCTCCTAACATATTCACGTCATCCGCATAGAGAAGCAGCTGATGTAACCCGTTCAATTCCAAACCCTCTCTGTTATCCTGGACTTTCCTAATGGCATACTCTAGAGCAAAGTTAAAAAGTAAAGGTGATAGTGCATCTGCTTGCTTCAGCCCACAGTGAATTGGAAACGCATCTGAAATTCTTCTTACAGTTGAGAAAACTTCGAAGCCCAATCGATTTTCAAATAGGCCTATATGCCCCAGCGTTTTCTCTCTACCCATAGACCACACAAGTATCATCATAGCGTTCCGGCTTTCTGGCTCAGTGCTACCGCTCTTCGTCCATCTCATTATATTTGTAATAAATTATGTAAAACATTATATTACTTTGTTGTTCTAAGAAATATTTTGTCAATTAACTGTTTACGTGTAATTTATTTAGCATTATTTCAATCTATATTTATGTATGGTATCATAGGTTGGGTTTTTTGGGTTATTTTACGACGCTGTATCAACATCTAGGTTATTTAGCGTCTGAATGATATGAAGGTGATAATGCCGGTGAAATGAGTCCGGGGTCCAGCAACGAAAGTTACCCAGCATTCATAGGTTGGGGTGGAACTTATAAATCCAACCTTTTTCCGTTAATTTTACTACAGAAAAAAAGTATTAAAAATTTGTTTAAAAAAGCAGAAAGTTTACCTAACTGAACTGTTGTTTAAACACTTCAAAGTTTTCAATATTAAACGAATGTATTATTTTATTTTATTAAAATATTTTCATAGACATTTTAATAACTTTCAAAGGTATATACATAAATATAGAACTAAAAATATGAATTCTCTGCGTTTGTGTGAACAAAAATGTAAAACCAATGCAGCTTTTTATGATAGCATGAGTCAAGGTCCCAGATTATTAAACAAATTTTATTCAAATACTATTTTAATCACGAATCCTCTCCAAATTAATAAAAAAATAAAAAAAATGTATTGGATTTATAGTTTGGGTTTAAACATATTAAACACTATTTAATCTGTATTCACTCTCAATTTTAATTTTATTTTTGTCTGTATTGGAATCCCCTCCTGAGCACGAGTCTTACTCATTCAGGAGTGGGCTAGATTATCTTTCATTGTATTTATTAACTTGTATTCATTTCAAACTTACTAGCAATAAAATAAATAAAAATAAATAAAATAAATCCCGTTTTCCTCGTTCACGCCGTCTACATACTTCACCTCCTCCTCATTTCTTCTACCCTACCGTATGAAGAATACACTGCAAAATTTATTGCTGTTCCTAATGAACAAGTAGGAAAGGACGACTATATCCGTGATGATAGTTTTCCGTTACAAGTTTTGATAAGAAAAAGTTTGTAGTAAAACACTGAATTAGATGATGACATCATCCTTAAGAGAATCGTGACTTTGATTCTTTTTTCCGTGTGCTATTCATATGCAATAGTTAAAATACAGGCTGGGGTGATGTCACTGGTCCCCAACGCTGATATGTAAGATTCGGATAAAGTATATAGGGGAGACTGTTGTACCTTTAGCATAGTGTACCTTTGAACATTTTTTGTTTTTTAATTTTTGCTGCTACCTAGAGGACTCAAACTGAAGTAGATTGTAGATAAAGCCGCTAAGTAGCTTTGGTCGTAGCTTCAGTTCGATTTATTGCAAAATGCGAGTTCCGTGGACAAAATAAGTTTTTTAGTACCAAAAGTAAACATTTCGTTCATTGATGTATGTTTTCTAACACAAAACCAGATTGCATTTGTTAATATCTTTCAAGTACGGTGTGTTCCCTATCATCTGGTGAGTAATAACATATTTTAATTTCCATGATTTATTTGACTCTCTTAGTTTTCGGAGCCATATTTGTTTAAACGTGCACCCTCTTGTACCTTTGAACACAAAACATCTTGTACCATGGAACATGTTCCAAATTACACGATACTATCGGTTTTTATTTTTATTTTATTTTAAGGTCATGTCACGAAGTAATTCTGGAATTAAAGAGGTCCCCAATTGATTCGGATGCCTTGAAGAAAGCTGTTGAAGCAGTTATTGCTCCTCCAGGAAATAAAATCTCAATCAGAGAAGCCTGCTCTGGTTTATGATTGAAAATACATTTTAAATATAACTGTCAGTTTTTACAGCTATATTCCCACCTATATTGCATGTGTTCCAACTTACAAGAGGGTATGTTCCAAGGTACATGATCCTGTTGTACCTTTGAACACATTACATATCCGTTCATTTTATTTTTTCCATCCTTAATAGATCCGTAAAACTGGAAAATACATATAGGAAGTTGTAAAGAAATCTTCAATAATTATTTCAAGCATTTTTTCATTTAAAAATTTCATTTCCCAAAATTAAAAAAAAATAAAATATGAAAAGTGTTTCAAGGTACAACAGTCTCCCCTATATCAAGATAGGCATCCTTGGTCCGTGCGTTTTGTTTACAAGCATTCATTAGTTGTCGCGTGTCCCCCAGCCAACAGTAGTGATGACGTATATTCAGTTCCTATCGGCTGTACTGTCCATTCACAGATGCTTAAGGGTACGTACACGTTGGAGCGACGATAAGCGATAAAAGAAGCAGCGATGCTATATCAGAGAGAACTGAAGCATGCATTGTTATTGAGGTGTGCATATTGGAGCAACGATAAAAGCGAAGATACACGATAAAAGCGACGAAAAAGAAAAGTTCCATTTTCTTCGCTCTTGTCGTTCATATGATCTCTGATTAAGATAATATTAATCTGTATAATTACCGGTGGTTATCAATATATCCGAATATTAATCGATTTATTATTATTTCGGCATATTAAATTAATTATTGTAGATATTGGCAAATTGATCAGATGTGTATTTATTCGTCATATGTTACGTGATCACAAGAATCTATCACAACACAACGAATTTATACTATCTTTGGGATGAGAAACTGGTTTAATTTTGTACGTATTTAAGTTATATTAACCTTGAACTAGCAGCTGATATTTCCTATGTATCTTCTTTCATTTAGTAGATGCATAGAATATCTTCTACTGATAAATCAAAATGTTCGCTTCCCGCGTCCTCGTTGCTCCGATATGAACACTTGATTCTTTGATAATACCAAAGGGTCGCTAGATCGTTTCTTTTATCGTTTATCGTTGCTCCAACGTGTACGTACCCTTAGCTAGGGGGTGGAGAGCACTCTCCCCAGCAGGTAGAGTTTTAGCTAGGGGAAGGGGGTAGTGTTTACTTAGCCTGAAGCAACTCAAGGCCCTATTCTATGCAGCTATTCAGCCTATCCTGATACAGTTACTTTATCCGAACCTTACTGATATAATTCATTACAAAGAAAAACCGGCACAATATGAAGAACATTTTGCCAAAATGTGAAAATAGGAAATAAATATTTCAGTTATAAATACAGTTTCTTTGTTTCTAAACCATTTGGAGTCGGTTAACATCGTTATTTGTAAAATTGGCCTTTAGTTTTGACTATAATATGCTACGAAACAAAACACAGTAAGTTTGCATAATTCGACAGTTTTTCGCCGTCATTAAATCCTAACTGGATACAAGAACTAGGCTTTTCGAGGATAGACCCGGGTGATCCATAGACTTAGGTTTACACTATTGCATTTTGCGCCCTATAATCTCTAATAACCATCAGTAACATTAGTTGCTGCCAAGAAATCAAAAGAGAATAGCAATGGCAAAGGAAGCTTTTAATCGAAAAAGGAGCATCTTCTGGGGACCTCTGGAAAAATAACTAAGGAAGAGACTAGTGAAATGCTTTGTGTGGAATGTGGCATTGTATGTGGCAAAAACATGGATATTACGAGGACGTGAAGAGAAACGGCTAGAACCATTTGAAATGTGGATATGGAGAAGAATGGAGCGTGTGAAATGGACAGACAGAATAAGAAACGAAGCTGTGTTGGAAAGAGTGGATGAAGAAAGAATGAAACTGAAACTGATCATAAAGAGAAAAAGGATTTGATTGGGTCACTGATTGAGAAGAAACTGCCTTCTGAAGGATGCGCTGGAAGGAATGGTGAACGGGAGAAGAGTTCGGGGCAGAAGAAGATATCAGATGATAGACGACATTAAGATATATAGATCATATGCGGAGAATAAGAGGAAGGCAGAAAATAGGAAAGATTGGAGAATGCTGAGTTTGCAATGAAAGACCACTAGGAATGAATGAATTCATAATAAGTAAAATATGAGAAGTTACGATTTTTGTAGTAGTTTATAATATGCAATTGGGCACAAAATAACGCTCCATCCTTTCCTTAAAGGAAACTGATAGTATGAACCAACTTTTAACTTAATAGCATGAATTATTGTAGAGTACGTAATGTTTACGAAGGATGAGACAGAACAACTATTATAGAACATGAACTACTATAAAATTAACAATACTTCAAACTCTCAACGACTTTATAGGCTATCACAAACTAAGATTACCTTCAACAACACTTAGGACTCACAAATACTTTACAGTATTTTGTAGTAGTTTATAATATGCAATTGGGCACAAAATAACGCTCCATCCTTTCCTTAAAGGAAACTGATAGTATGAACCAACTTTTAACTTAATAGCATGAATTATTGTAGAGTACGTAATGTTTACGAAGGATGAGACAGAACAACTATTATAGAACATGAACTACTATAAAATTAACAATACTTCAAACTCTCAACGACTTTATAGGCTATCACAAACTAAGATTACCTTCAACAACACTTAGGACTCACAAATACTTTACAGTATTTTGTAGTAGTTTATAATATGCAATTGGGCACAAAATAACGCTCCATCCTTTCCTTAAAGGAAACTGATAGTATGAACCAACTTTTAACTTAATAGCATGAATTATTGTAGAGTACGTAATGTTTACGAAGGATGAGACAGAACAACTATTATAGAACATGAACTACTATAAAATTAACAATACTTCAAACTCTCAACGACTTTATAGGCTATCACAAACTAAGATTACCTTCAACAACACTTAGGACTCACAAATACTTTACAGTATTTTGTAGTAGTTTATAATATGCAATTGGGCACAAAATAACGCTCCATCCTTTCCTTAAAGGAAACTGATAGTATGAACCAACTTTTAACTTAATAGCATGAATTATTGTAGAGTACGTAATGTTTACGAAGGATGAGACAGAACAACTATTATAGAACATGAACTACTATAAAATTAACAATACTTCAAACTCTCAACGACTTTATAGGCTATCACAAACTAAGATTACCTTCAACAACACTTAGGACTCACAAATACTTTACAGTATTTTGTAGTAGTTTATAATATGCAATTGGGCACAAAATAACGCTCCATCCTTTCCTTAAAGGAAACTGATAGTATGAACCAACTTTTAACTTAATAGCATGAATTATTGTAGAGTACGTAATGTTTACGAAGGATGAGACAGAACAACTATTATAGAACATGAACTACTATAAAATTAACAATACTTCAAACTCTCAACGACTTTATAGGCTATCACAAACTAAGATTACCTTCAACAACACTTAGGACTCACAAATACTTTACAGTATTTTGTAGTAGTTTATAATATGCAATTGGGCACAAAATAACGCTCCATCCTTTCCTTAAAGGAAACTGATAGTATGAACCAACTTTTAACTTAATAGCATGAATTATTGTAGAGTACGTAATGTTTACGAAGGATGAGACAGAACAACTATTATAGAACATGAACTACTATAAAATTAACAATACTTCAAACTCTCAACGACTTTATAGGCTATCACAAACTAAGATTACCTTCAACAACACTTAGGACTCACAAATACTTTACAGTATTTTGTAGTAGTTTATAATATGCAATTGGGCACAAAATAACGCTCCATCCTTTCCTTAAAGGAAACTGATAGTATGAACCAACTTTTAACTTAATAGCATGAATTATTGTAGAGTACGTAATGTTTACGAAGGATGAGACAGAACAACTATTATAGAACATGAACTACTATAAAATTAACAATACTTCAAACTCTCAACGACTTTATAGGCTATCACAAACTAAGATTACCTTCAACAACACTTAGGACTCACAAATACTTTACAGTATTTTGTAGTAGTTTATAATATGCAATTGGGCACAAAATAACGCTCCATCCTTTCCTTAAAGGAAACTGATAGTATGAACCAACTTTTAACTTAATAGCATGAATTATTGTAGAGTACGTAATGTTTACGAAGGATGAGACAGAACAACTATTATAGAACATGAACTACTATAAAATTAACAATACTTCAAACTCTCAACGACTTTATAGGCTATCACAAACTAAGATTACCTTCAACAACACTTAGGACTCACAAATACTTTACAGTATTTTGTAGTAGTTTATAATATGCAATTGGGCACAAAATAACGCTCCATCCTTTCCTTAAAGGAAACTGATAGTATGAACCAACTTTTAACTTAATAGCATGAATTATTGTAGAGTACGTAATGTTTACGAAGGATGAGACAGAACAACTATTATAGAACATGAACTACTATAAAATTAACAATACTTCAAACTCTCAACGACTTTATAGGCTATCACAAACTAAGATTACCTTCAACAACACTTAGGACTCACAAATACTTTACAGTATTTTGTAGTAGTTTATAATATGCAATTGGGCACAAAATAACGCTCCATCCTTTCCTTAAAGGAAACTGATAGTATGAACCAACTTTTAACTTAATAGCATGAATTATTGTAGAGTACGTAATGTTTACGAAGGATGAGACAGAACAACTATTATAGAACATGAACTACTATAAAATTAACAATACTTCAAACTCTCAACGACTTTATAGGCTATCACAAACTAAGATTACCTTCAACAACACTTAGAACTCACAAATACTTTACAGTACAAACTGAAACAACCTTAATTACACTTGAAATTCACGTAATACTATGTGTAATTTATCAAAGGAAATAGCTTTTTGAATGTTTAATATACGAGTACAACAGACAGCACTGGATCTAACGTCGAAACCACGAAACATCCATCACCGTCGTCATCATCATAAAATGTAGAAGAATGTGTTAGAGATTTTTGTCCCAGATACCAAGTTTTACTTGTGTTGTGTATTGAAATTTACTTTTTTTTTTTTCTTCTATTAGTACAGCTATTCGCTCCACATTCGCATGCTTTAAGCCGCTATGTTTTGTTCTGGCAATGAGGAATGCTGACTGGTTCGATACTTCATCTGGGAAGACATTCTTCATACCCTATGACGTATGCGGTCGGTGCCCCTACTAATGTGTTCACCACACATTACTTGTTTACTAGTCGGATGATCGTGCATCTCCGGTGAGTGCTTGAGGGCAGTAATAGTGGTGACAGACTACAGTCGCTAATAGCGATTAGCATTATCGCGATTAGCTCCGATCGCGATTATCGAAAATGTGGTGACACGCTACTATAGGTCCCTTCTGGTCAACAGCTGAATTACCATAGAGGAAACAATTTTCTCCATGTACAGCTGTCAAAAGAAAAAGTGGCCGCTCTCCTGAAACAAAGTTCCCTTCGGGTATCTTCGCTACAATTCGGAGACAGGCGATGTTACATGTTGTTGGACCACGTTGCCTGATATCTACTGATGTATACTGTGTGTTATTCGATAGCATAATGGTAGCGTTCAGGCCTCTTATTCATGAGGTCCTGCGTTCGACTACAACCTCGTGCTTTTTATGTCCTTTTTTGTTCTGTTTTTGAGAGAGACAAATTAGACATAATGGCTCCTTTCTCTTTTATGATTATTTTAGTAATTAACATGAGGTTCATTAATATATTATGCCATGACTTTATCATTATCATTATGATATTGTGGCTGCAAATGGAAAGAAAAAAGATTTTATTCTCAATAAAATATCTTTCGTGGCATAAACATAACAAATTTACTGGCGTCGGCCTTAAAACATTCAAACAATTAAGCGTTCAAAAAACAAAACAAAAAGCCACAATTCAATATTTAGTCTATCTTCCTCTTATCTCGATCATCTTGCAGTCGAGTGGGCATGGAATTGACTAGTCTTTGCAAATAGCGACTGTTCATAGACACGATATTCCAGGCATTCTGAACATACACACATAAATGTTCTGTCCATGGGCAGGTCTTTCATTGCAAACCCAGCAATCTCCAATCTTTCCTATTTTCTGTATTTTCTGCCTTCCTCTTAGTCTCCGCATATGATCCACATATCCTAATGTCGTCTATTATTCTTTTCAACCAGAGACCCAACCAATTCCTTTTTCTCTTTCTAATCAGTTTCAGCATCATTCTTTCTTCACTCACTTTTTCAAACACAATTTTATTTCTTATTCTGTCTGTCCACTTCACACGCACCGTTCTTCTCCACATCCACATTTCAAATGCTTCAATTCGTTTCTCTTCATTTCGTCGTAATGTCCATGTTCTTTCCCCATACAATGCCACACTCCACACAAAGCACTTCACTAGTCTCTTCCTTAGTTCTTTTTCCAGAGGTCCGCAGAAGATCCTTCTTCTTCTATTAAAAGCTTCCTTTGTTCATGTTTTCAGTTTTCTTGGGAAGGATAGGCCTAAATGCGGTAACATCCCGTTGCTTTCCGCACACCACTATCTCTTTCGCATCTTATTAAATTCCAGGGGGCCCAAGCGTGGAGATGAGGAGAGTGGATTTGACTAATTGGGCCCTCCGGACTTCACCGAAAGTCACGGCAAGGGTTAAATATTAATTCTATCAGGATGTTTGACCCGGTCAGAGACCGGGAAATCTCAATTAGCCTTTGCCCCCCGCATCCTGGACTAGCTTCTACGAATCATTAGAAAATCTTAGAGTGTGATTGGGCCAATTTTTCCGAAAATGTTTCCACACTTTTGCTCTCGTAGCTCAGCGGACGAACGTCGGAATTTAGATGTCAATGTCTCAATTCCTCGTTACTCCTTTTCACTTTATTGTGGTTCAAGATAGTATAATGTAATAATACAAAAAGAAAAACTAATACCAGTATTATGCAACTGGATTTCTCCAAACCTAATATTAAATTTATGTTATTTATATCGCTAAAGAACGATTACAATTAAATAACTTGAATATTATTTATACAATATCACTAAAGAACGATAACAGAATATAAATGATAAATATCGGTTTGTTTAATTAATATATTGCGAAAGAACAATAACAATATAAATAACTTGAATATTGTTTGATAATGCTAATGAAGGAAAACAGAATATAAATGATAACTTGAATATTATTTAAATCGCTAAAGAACGATAACAATATAAAAAACGTGAATATTATTCATATCGGAATTTCACAGATTTATTACAGATGTATTTACGAAATTGTAGAAGAATAGTAATTAGTAACAGTGTCCTATTTATTCTTCTTGGAGCCAAATTTGTAACTTTTAAAAGTGTGGTTACTATGTTGAAGTGTATGTGTTGCAACGGATGCTTGATTTGTTATGTATGTGAGTCAGTTATGGGATGCTTCATGTCGTCGCAATGTCGTAATTATAGTTTGATTGTGTTTGTGTGACTATTGTGTATTAATTTATGATGTATGGTACGGAAAGCTGCATATTTGTGTTATAGAAGTGTTACGTATGTGTGTTGTTAATGTTTTTGTATGTTACAAATTGATACCTGATATTTGTTTTGCAATCGCAATGCCTAATTTACGGATTGTTTATGTTTTGTTTACATCGCGTAAGCTAATTTAATTTTCTTTTCCATTTCTCTTTATGCTCATCTTTTTTGTGTATAAAACTATAGCCCTAACATACATATGTAAAATAGGGCAAACCCCCATTGGAGATACAATAATAATTATTATTCATATCGTTATAATACGATAACAGAATACAAATGATGACCTGAATTTTATTCATATCTCTAAAGAACGATAACAAAATATAAATAACGTGATATCCATAAAGAACGATAACTGGATATAAATGATAATTTGAATATCATTTACATCGCTAAAGAACGATTAAAAAATAAAATGAAAACTTGAAGAAGGCCCGAACCCACGACCTTTGAATCATTAAACAAGCACTCTACCGCTGGTCTACGAGGCGCAGATATGGAACACTTTCATAGTTCCGGAACTGCTTGTACAAGCACATGCATCGTGCAACATCGCCGCGACCCGAAGTGGACTTTGAAAATATTCGCTGTTCACGAGTGCGGCCACTTTTTTTTTTTTTTTTTGACAGCTGTACATACGTGTATGTTTGTTTCCCTCCTGGACAACAGCTAAATTCACACTTTCTTTTGATGTTTGTTCATTGTTCTTTTCCATTCTTTTGTTGTTTCTTGCAGCTTGATACGGGATTTATTTGTTAAAGTAATTATATGCTTTACAATGTAAACTGATACAATTTATATCATTACTATTTATATTATTGTGACAGTCGGGAGTCGATCGCGTCTCAAAGAGGTCGGGGGCGCACGAGAAAACGCGGTGAAGAAGGTTGCGGCCTCTCGGGTCTGGAGGGGACAGACGTAAGAGGGGGGCGCGAGGTGGAGGCGCGGACGTGACGAAGGGTGAGGGGGAAGTAAGCAGCTGGTGACTGAGGGAGAAATCCAGAGAATTCTGGATAGGCGTCATCCTCTCGGTATCTGAAGATTGTTCGCGAAATCGTACATTCTCGTAGCTATGGTTTGGTTATAAATTACGACACGCGAGTGAACTTGAGCAGTCGTTGTTGTAATCGTTGGACAGCAAGCCAGCCAGTCTTGTGTAGCAGTGAAGCCAGCTTCGAGACTGGAGTTCGATTTGAGTTGTGTCCGCAGCTGTGTGAGCATCCGAAGCCCTGAGTTCGAGTGCAGTGGACCGCAGTTGGGGGACCTGAGTTCGAAGTTCAGTGGACTGTCTCTGAAAGTCTGGGGTTCGAGATACTGTGAACTCGAGTGACTGAGCTAGAGAAATTAGCCAAGACAGACGAACTGTGAACTGAGAACTGACAGTTCTGATTTGTAAATAGTGCTTCGTGAACATTAGTTAAGATTAGCGGTACATTGTTGTTCTCAATAATCCAAGTGAATTGTCATTGTCGTCTGTGGAGTGCAATAACGAATACTGTGTTACTGTGTGGAGTGGAAATCCCATTGTTGACGGGAGTGTTTATAGTCAATTACAGAAAGTAATTATTGTTGAGATAATAAAATTTCATTCTTGTCTTGTAATAAAAGTTACATTATTTTGAAAAGAGATTTTATAACCTATAAAATTTGTATCATCATGCCAAAAATTTATATTATTTTGTAATAAAACATATTTTTAAAATCAACCCTAACCTCAACGATAGCTTCGTAATGGAGACTGAAATTCAAAATCTGAAAAAGAAACCAGTTCCAGTTTGTAATCCATTATTTATTGAAATGAGACATCTTTCAGCAGTCTTCTATTGCTCTCTCTCTCTCTCTCTCTCTCTCTATATATATATATATATATATATATATATATATATATATATATATATACATGAATAGTTAGCCTGTCATTTGTTAATATATTTCTTTTTACTCTTCTCACATCTGCATTAAATTTCTCCACTACGTCTAATAGTAGCCAAATTCATTTTCTAGCCATTCATTTTCGTTTCTATTTCATATAATACAATGGAAGGGATAACAAAATTCCACAGCAGAAGCTATCACGACTTCCTAAATAATATAAATCAAGGTGATTCGAATCCAAAGATTACTAAAATGTTACTTTCGTCCACTGGGCCGTGCCTCAGCGCGATTATCTTGTTCTGGAAACAGGATTTAGCTCCTGATCGCGATCGGGACGGTGACACACTGCAAACCCGATCGCGATTAGGTCGATAATCGCGATTAGTGACTGTAGTCTGTCACCAGTATAAGCTAGTAGGCAGGACTCTAAAGCTGTCGCAAGCAAAGAACACACTTCTTACCGTTCCGTAACTTCTGTTTTAGAATTCCCGTCTACGAGCTGCTCGGTTGGGGCATCCAATAGAAACTGAATTCCTCACTCGCATTTCCGGCGCCACAAGGCAAGTGGATACGGTGTTGCCACATAGCTCAGTTGTCATCGTAATGTAAATGCTGCCTTCCGCTATTCATTCTGACTACTAATGATAGGATTTCTACGCAAATGTACGCTTTTGCACAAGGTTCCTACACTTCTCAAACTTTGTAAACACCGGAGATTTCTGAATCTTACCAGCTAATTCCTTCATTGTATTGTCACATTATAATTCCTAACCAGAGAGCTGCAAATTGAGGTTCAGAACAGTAGCGGCCGGTGATCTAAATCCACGGTGAGGCCAGATGCAACTAGTTTAAGTGCCTCCGATAGAAAATGTTTATTTATGATATTAAGAACAGCTTAAAAGATAACCTTATTAGCATTTCACTCCAATCATACTGATTTAAAATATTACAGACTACACTGTTGCTTTTTTTCTTTAGACATCATCCTGATTGTGCTGCATTTTCAAAATTGTCTCATAATAATCTCTTTCTATTATCTAATATAATTTGAAATATATTAACATTCTATGTATTTTAGTTTAATTCTGCTACACAGTTTATTTCAGTGTTTAATTAATAGTTCATAGTATTTTGTTGTTTAATTCGTAAATAACTCTTGTATACATGTAACTCTCATCTAAATCAAATTGTTGAATTCTTTGTAAGTTCATGCATATGTATATACACTTTTTGCTGGTTGAGTGGAAGAGAAGGCCTTACGGCCTTAACTCTGCCAGCTAAAATAAATCATTATTATTATTATTATTATTATTATTATTATTATTATTAATTATTATTATTATTATTGTTACTGTATAATTATTATTATTATTATTATTATTATTATTATTATTATTATTATTAATCTATTATTATTACTAGTAATGAAAAATAATAATTTCACTCACCAAATAAGCTGTTATGCTGCGAGTTTCAGTGATTGTTTCAGTGTGATGAAGCAACCCATATTATGTGTTGAAATTTCCCTTTCTTTCTTTTGTTTTTATTTTTTTTTCCTTTGACAGCAACAAACAAGGCCAAGAGAAGCTTATTACCACTTAACCATTTATGTTTCCCATACCAGGATGCAATAGAAACTCGCGTTTTAAGATTATCTGTCAGAAAACTTGTCAGCGATGTCGTAGGTATCTCGGTAGATTCTCTTCTTTCTTTCAATATTATTTCTTCTCGAAAAAGGACACTCTAACAATGAATTAACTACACCAGCATTATTTCTGGCATTTGTTTCTGTTTATATTTTCCCGAAATACATAACAACATTGGCCCAGATTCACTACACGAAGTACAATAGTACAACACCCTCGCTTAAGCCATAAACTAAGACATAAGAGGAGAGAATAGTGTGGGTCTCTGCCTCCTGGAATGTTTGTTATTTATGGCCTATTTAGGAAGACAAGTCACCACTGCTATTCCCACCCCACTCTACCCTTGAGTCCGGCCCATGGTTGAGAGGAGTGAAATCTGACCAGGCCAGACGAATTGTGCCTCAGCTACAGCGTTTAAAGTTCAACGTCGAAAGCCAGCGAAGACAAACGAAAATCCAGAAGCAGACCCGGCACGAGCGATCCTGGCCTCATGAACAAATTTCACTGCAAAACAGGCCTATATACATCACAAGCCAGACCCGGCACGAGCGATCCTGGCCTCAGGAACAAATTTTACCGCAAAACAGGTCTATCTACATCACAAAGTTTTCAAATGCTTCTACAGCGATATATGCTTCATTCAAATAACTAATACATTACATAAAAACAAAATTTGATTTCAGTTAAGCCAAGTGACTGAGGCCCGGCCTCACTTGCCTCAGTCAATCAGCCGCCACTGGTTCAGAACCGGTTTAGATTCGGCCGGTCGGAGATACAACCGGCTAGGTTGAGCATCCGACTGAATATTCGATTTTCAAGCAATTACGCTTGATGTATTGCAGACTAGACAGAACACCAGGCGCACTTAATCATTCATGAAACTGACATTTTTCGAGTACACAACCGGAGTAACAATTGAAGGAAATTTACGTTGTCTTATTTAAAAGAAAGTGTTTGCAAGTACTCCTACAGTTGATTCGACACTATAACACATTATATACTTTTTTGTCATTTTTAACTTGCAGTAACTTCATAAGTATCGTTTATATTTTAAACTTTTAGAGTCTCACTAATGAATGTTGCTTATAGATGTGTTAAACAATGGTATAGTTTTACACAGAACAAGACGTGCATAAACCATGTATATTTTTCTTACCAATAAACGCTATATAGCTGGCGTTTTGCTACATTCGTCATCATTTTATTACGTCGTAACTCTTTCTCGTCACGTATCGACTGACTCTCGTTCAATTTGTATAACCCGATAATTGATATTACAAACACACGATCTCCAAAATTGCGTCAATACAGAAAAATTAAGTACCATATTATACAGTACTTTAATATGTCATTGTGTATAGTAATAAACGTCTTTCATAATAGGTGAGCATTATATTAATAAGCCATGAGAATACTCAGCTAATATTTTACAATACCATAAACGTATGTTTTGATCATAAGTAGGACGAGCTATATGCGGTACTTATTCCGGCTATAAGGGCAAAGTGGAGATATTGTAGATTATTGTTTAGTCAAGTATCCGAAGACAGGTCCGAACCTCACAAGTGATACCAAGAAGACATCACTTACAAGGCAACTAGGTCAAGAGATAATGGAGTAGGGTGACCAGTTCCTTTTGCCCTCCATTGCTTACATCGCCGACTAGCTGCATATTACACTAGTAAAACTTCAGATATAAAATAATGTGTAAATAATGGTTACTGAAAGGGACAAATTTCCTCTCATTAATGTACTGCAAATAGAAAGGTTGTTTCCTTTATACTGAAGAAAACACCATTTAACCACGTGTAGGCTAATATTCAAATCACAAATTTACAGTTACAAGCACTTAGATTTCCACTCGCGCCAGAAAACTTGACACCATTTTGTGACTTCTTTGGTGCAGCTTTTCTAGAGAATTATAAAAAATGTTGATTCAAAATATCTGTGATCTTTATTTGTAATTATTCAATTTAGAGGCAAGTGTATTTAGTAACGAAAGTCAAGCGTGTTTTAATCCATTCTCTACTCCGACAGGATGGAAGGACATAGAGTAAAGGTTGGTAATATTGTGATACTAATAATATTATGATGGTTCTTTTTGAGAATTGTTTACAATTTTACTGAGCAAGAGAAGGACCGGTTTTGTGCAGAAACTTGTCCACGAACATTCCCTTAATACGTTGACGCAAAAACCGATCTTCCTCTCGCTCAGTAAAATTGTAAGAAATTCTCGAAAAGAACTATCATATTATTATTAGTATCACAATATTACCAACATTTACTCTATCAAAAAAAAAAAAAGCATGGCCCATTCATTTTCCCGAATTCGTACACAAATATATAATATAGTAACCGTATTCATAGATCTATGCCTACTTAAAATTAACTCAATACTTCATTTCTTCCTCATATATATGTTTCCTCATACAGGGTGCGTCAGAAAGAACGGATGGATTTCACATGGCAAGAAAATTGTAAAGATTCATCAAATCAAAAATTTATTGTTATCAACATATTCACCAATACATGCAGTTTATTTATGTAAAACAACATTATCCATATGATGTCCTTGGCTTTCAATACAGGCATCGAGGCGTTTTCTGATGTTCGCCATCACTTTCACAGTCATAGCTGGTGCAATTGCCACGATTTCTTCACGAATCGCTGTCTTCAGATCGTCCAGTGTATGTGATCGATGTTTACAAACTTACGCCTTCAAATGGTCCCAAAGAAAGAAGTAGCAGGGCGCGAGATCTTACCGTAGCCTCGGACAATCTCAGTGCAATAGAATTTCGTCCAGGTGATTTCTTCTTTAATGTTGAACCTGTGATACGAAATGAAGCCACCCACCGCAAAATTGTATTCCGAGTTGGAATCCTAGCGTGACATCCGATGTCGAAATGAGTCCTGAGTGGCGATCACAGACTCTTCATTTTTCAAAAATGTCTCTACGATGAAAGCACGTTGTACACCAGACCAACACCATGTTCTCAACTGAAACTGCATTCTCTGGCTGACCCAACAGTCGTGGTCCCCCTCACTATATCTCTCTCCTCGTTGCGTATCGATAGTTTGAAATCCATCCGTTCTTTCTGACGCACTCTTTATATGTGGTTTATATAGAATTAACACATTTCTTTCTTTCTTTATTTCAAAACCAATGATGTTAGCCCCAATTTGTAATACCTCAAATGTACAGTATCTTTGGGAGATTACTAACCTCTATAGCAAATGCTGAAAATTCTTTATTTATTTGGTTGGAAATTCACTTAACGACCAGTTTTAACGTCAAATTAAGAAGGAGTTTTGATTCCCTGTCACAAGATGCGCAGATGTTTATTCTTTATTCCTTATTGTAGGCAGCTGTTTTCGACATTTTGTTTTAGTCACTGAAAATGTAGTACACATTAAATCAACGGCTCTTCACTGTAAAGCAATACTGGATTACGAATTCAATTACAGCCACTCAAAGGGCATACCAGAGAGAATTAAAAGAAACACAATACTGGGACTGGTAAACAAATTTAATTGAAAACAACTGGATCTCTAAAAGAATAATAATTTTGATGACAATAAATATACAGAATAAAGAATAAACATCTGCGCATCTCGTGGCAGGGAATCAAAACTCCTGCTTAATTTGACGTTAAAAACTGGTCATAAAATGAATTTCCAGCCAAATAAATAAAGAATTTTCAACATTTGCTATAGAGGTTAGTAATCTCCCAAAGATACTATACATTTGAGTATTACAAATTATGGCTAGCATCATTCGTTTTGAAATAAAGAAAAGAAAGAAATGTGTTAGTTCTATATAAATCACTCTGTATTTTGTATACTTGAATAATGCAAGTAAAGAAACAACTGCAACACACATATGTTACTTTATAAATAGAGTCAGAATTTGTTGGTTTTCTTAACGTAATAACGAAATACTCGTTACTTTTTGACATCCCGTAAGTCATGAACTTTTTAACTTAGGCCTATCTAGCAGCAAATTTAATATGTTATTAGAGGTTAATGACATGCTGCCGTGACTTTTTCATTCAAGATTTAACTTTCAGGAGCAAACATTTTTACAAATACAGCCTAGTTTATTGATAATTCAGTTTTTTTTTATTTTCTCACAAGTTTACAATTCTTGACTTACGGATTGTAAAAAAATAACCGATCCATTTATCCCTTCGGCACGCGACACAAACTTTAAGTGTGCATTTTTTCAAGTTCTACGGTGTGGAGATCTATGACAGGTTAGGTTAGTTTATGCTTTTTGTATGCCCTGCATATACAAATCTATGACAGGTTACGCGTTAGGTTAGTTCAGACGTTTGATATATACAAGTCTGTGACAGGTTAGGTTACGTTAGTTTAGACTTTTAGTATGTCTTGCATATACTAACAAGGAGAGGACATGCTCTGTATATCACCGAATGGAATAAGATTGTGTGAGATGAAAGTACAAGACGTACTGTTTAAAATCATACTGGTATGAGTGGCCAATGACCCCTCGTTTAGGAAATATTGGCTATTGTTTGTGACATACTTCCGTTAGGTGCTCAATAGGGAAGGATTAGCTTGTGTACCAGCGTAACCCATATGGTTGGATGCTGAGTTGTTATCCAGGCAACCTGAATTCGAATCTTAACTGGTTCTATATTTTTTTCTTTTAATAATGATTAATATTGTGATCACAGTTATCTATTTACATACCTATATCATATTTCTCGATGTATTGAATGCTTCATCATGTTTTAAACAAATTACTAATTAACTAACATTGTATTGTAAAGGATAAACAATGAAATACTGGTCACGTAGGAAGGTAAGATGTGTCACTGGCGTCTGTTCTATTTCTGTAGCAGCTATTCCATTTCATTTTGTACCCGATTTATTATGTCATAAAAACACACAAAACATACATATTTCCTGCACCATGCACAGCAAATGAAAGAAGGTTGTCCACAGTCACACACATTTTTCCGCACTTCTGCTGCGAAACAGTTATCCTTCACATTCACAAACACTTCTCGTTTGTTTATCAATTTTGATGCATACCACGCATATTTCAACATGGCTGAATTAAAATAATAATAATAATAATAATAATAATAATAATAATAATAATAATAATAATATCAAGCTTTAAAAATTGAGAAGGCATTAGGATTCGAACTCGGGTTGTCTGACAATTCAGCATCCAACCACATGAGCTACGCCCTCACACAGTCTAATGCTTCCCTATTAGGCACCTAACGGAAGTATGTCATAAACAATAGCAATATTTCCAAAACGAGTGGTCATTGGCCACACATACCAGGTATGACTTTAAACAGTGTGTCTTGTACTTTCATGTCACAAAATCGGATTTAATTCGGTGATATACAAAGCGTGTCCTCTTCTTGTAAGTGAAGTGACATGTGCGTTTCGAGTTCATTTTGAAGTGATCTACCTCTTTATTTTACGTCTTAAATAATCAGTTTTTAGGTTACCTACATCGACCAATTATTTCCAATTTTTAACTATTTTCTAATATGTTTTCAAGTCAACTGACGTCTTACTGTATATGAATTCTTCATATTCCAAACTACCTTCCCTCTGAAAATTTGATCTTTTTTACATTTTTTTCGTGAAAAACACCTTAAGGAGTGACGGGTGAAATTTTGGTCATTTTCAGTCAAAAATCGCATTTTCGTTTTCTTGTAAAAATGAATCAGCAATCTCTTATTTATATGTTGAGCAAGTTTCAGTGCTCTGCGACGCTCGAAAGCAGGAACATTATGCCATATGTAAATGGCTGCACCCTTGAACTTCAATTCCATGCAAATTTTACAAGCTGTTTTCTCACACTTGTTTTTTCCGCTCATTTCGTCAGGTTCGAAGTGTAAAGGCTCTTACAATTTTGAAGCCAGGAAGATGGAATTTTTACTGCATGTTCTATATACTGTGATTAACAAAATAGTGCATAGGTTTGATGATTAAATAAATATTGAATAATTGCCTCATTTAAATAAATATTGTTTCAAATAAAAATGAAATATTTATAGTGGCAATCGAACATTCATATTTTTAGGTATGTAGTGGCTATAAAAACTGTTCCCTCCTTTTGTAGTAAAGAAATGTTAAATATTATGTTTTATTTAAAGACGCTCGCAACTGCAGAGGTTATATCAGCGTCGCCGGATGTGCCGGAATTTTGTCCCGCAGGAGTTCTTTCACTTATTTACTTACTGGCTTTTAAGGAACCCGGAGGTTCATTGCCGCCCTCACATAAGCTCGCCATTGGTCCCTATCCTGAGCAAAATTAATCCATTCTCTATCATCATATCCCACCTCCCTCAAAACCATTTTAATATTATCTTCCCATGTACGTCTCGGGCTCCCTACAGGTCGTTTTCCCTCCGGCCTCCCAACTAACACTCTATATGCATTTCTGGATTCGCCCATACGTGCTACATGCCCTGCCCATCTCAAACGTCTGGATTTAATGTTCCTAATTATGTCAGGTGAAGAATACAATGCGTGCAGCTCTGTGTTGTGTAACTTTCTCAATTTTTCCAAGTACCAAATCTCAAAACCTTATTCCTTTGCTGTAGTCGTGACAGAGAATCAGTTCCATTCCGAGGCTTATTTGAAGGATTCGTAACAAGCTGTTTTTTTACGGTGATGGGTTGTTAGTCCTTCCCCAACCCCCAAGCTGGAGGACCACCCCTCATCGGCTGTCCGCGACTGCTTATTCAATATATTCACAGCTACCCTCCATATCTGGAGGCCGTCTCCTTTCTGCAACCTGAGGACGCGCCATGCCGTGGTGATAGGGACCCACAATAAATTCGTTAGTAATCGAACGATTATTCTAGTGATCTCTGTTGACCGTTAAGAATCTATGTACGAAGAATATGATCTACATACGAACGTATTTAGTCCTACCACTTCGTACAACACATCCCTGGCAGGTAACGTGTTAGGAGGCCTTGCCCAAGAATCCGTTGCCATGCACATCTCGCCTAGTAACGAACGATGCGATATTTCTTGATAATGGGGCCTGAATGCGGTTCGTCCTCGTCCCCACATAAGCCAATTTAATAGCTCTAAGGCGCCCCATCTGCTCGGTTACAATCACAATAATTATGTTGTCCTTGTTCCTTTGTCGGGGGAGGGGAGCACAAATACATCGTAATTGGCAACAAGTGCCACCCCAAGTGTTTATGCGGGGTGGGGGTGGGCTCCCCGTGGGAGAACTGGCGCACGGCCGTGTGCAGTCGCTTTTGCTCATGCAACACAACGTTTCGTGGCTCTTACGGACGGAGATGCAATCGGCACTCACATAACAGGTCAACCCTGCAGAGCCTGTGTAAGAGACAGTTGGAAGGCTGGAAGCATTCATTCTTACTTAGCGACCAAATTAATTTGTATTTCTTTCTGTGCTCTTTTTAATAGACTTTGCAGCCAGTGTTCATAGGCAAGCAAGTTTTCGTGTTGCTGCATGCTACTTCCGTTAGATTCACCACTAATATTTTGATATAGGCGAGTTATATTCCTTTCGTCTTCTTAATACCACATTTTTCGATTAGTAATCCATGACATTAAAAGTAAATAAATTCAGACGGCAGACGAGATTGCAAGTCCTAATTAGTACTCATATTTATTGTGTAAATTACATAATAGTAACTAAAGTAGCTGACTTAACTAAACGGTTAACTAACTGTCTAGGTAATTAACTGTAATGTTGTAGTAAAAAAACTCCACTACAACATTCAACAACCACAATATTGAACAGTTAGCGGATCACATAGCAGTGGGCCACCCAAGCATTCCATCAAAAGGACAACTCCTCCTCGACACACGACTACCACATACAGTATATACAGATGGATCACGACACAAAAGTAATCAACAGGAAGAACAAGTAGGCTGCGCATTTGTTGCCTACCACAGCGATAATGAAATATTTTGCACCAAGATAAAACTCTCTCCTTATTGCACAGTTTTTTCAGGCAGAACTTCTAGCAATTAATGAAGCTATGAAATGGTGCATCAAGAACGAAAACTCAGCGCGCATATTTAGTGACTCCCAAGCTGCCCTTCACTGCATTGCTGACAAGTACAACCGTCACCCATTAGCGACAGAGGCAAGGGAATTACTTGAAAAGTACGCGCAGCACATATGCCTCACTTGGGTCCGTGGACACAATGGTGTAAGGGGAAATGAAAGAGCTGATGAGCTAGCGAAAGCAGCGGCCTCCAGCAGCGAAACCCCGACCTACAGTTTACAACCTATATCATACATCAAGAGACAAATACGACAACAGACTCATCAAAACTGGAATACTAGATGGACAACATGCACAACCGGATCACTAACAAGAGACACCTACTTCCCAACAACCCACGACCGACTCAAAAGCCATCACTTCAAACCTACTTTCGTGACAACGCAGTTTCTTTCTGGACATGGGAAATTTGGTACTTACTTCGACAGATTAAACATTCCAGCAACATCGACTCTACTTGCTCCTGCCGCGAAGACCTTCACAGTGTGAAACAACTTCTGTTTGACTGTCCTGTTATTGAACCAAAGAGATTTCACATAAAGGCACATCTTCTGGACTGCGACACCTAATACAGGACTCCGCTATGTGAAGTAATCAAAAAACCTTGTTGCTACAGACAATTTATAGACTTGCTAAACTTTATCTTTAAAAGACTGTAGATATATATTTCACCATTATCTGTGTAAAAATAAATAGTATAGATAAGTAGTATACCGTATGACAAAACTAAAAGCCTAGCTTGGTGAATTAGGGTTCTTTTCCAAGGATATTTAATAATTAACTGACTCCGCTAAATAACAGACTAACTGGCTAATTAAAAACTGGCTAAGTAAGTAAACAAATAACTTAGAAACTAAATCAATAACTGCATAACTAATTGAATAATTAATACTTAACCAACTAACCAGTTAAATTGATAAATAAAGATTTAACTTGGTTAAGAAATAATTAACTGCCTAACTCACAAATTAACTCGGTAAATAATAATAATAATAATAATAATAATAATAATAATAATGTGAGGTTTGGTTAAACAAAGGCTACAGTCGGCAAAGATGAAATTTTTAAGAAATACAGTAAAAGTTCGCTATCAGATAAGACCACGAACACAGATTCAGTACTAATTAAAAGTTAAGATCTACTTGAAAGATTTAATAAAGAATTGTTTTTCAAAACATGGGAGGAATGATAGTAGGAGGAAGAAGAATAAAATGTATAAGATTTTGCTGATGATATGACGTTCTTACCACTAGAGGAAATGATACTAAAGGATATGCTACTGGAGCTAAATTACAGCTGTGAGCAGTATGGGATGAAGATAAATGCAAACAAGACGAAGACCATGGTTATCCGAAGAAAAATAAAGAAGATGAACTTTGGAATTCTAAATGAGGCAGTAGAGCAAGTGGACAGCTTCAAATACTTGGGGTGTACTATAAGCAGTAACATGAGCTGCTGCCAGGAAGTCAAAAGGAGGATAGTAATGACAAAGGAAGCTTTTAATAGAAAAAGGAGCATCTTCTGCGGACCTCTGGAAAAAAAAACTAAGAAAGAGACTAGTGAAGTGTTTTGTTTGGAGTGTGGCAATATATAGGGCAGAAACATTACGATGAAGCGAATAGAAGTACTTGAAATGTGGATATGGAGAAGAATGGAACGTGTGGACAGACAGAATAAGAAACGAAGCTGTGTTGGAAAGAATGTGTCACGAAAGAATGATGCTGAAACTGATTATGAAGAGGAAAAGGAATTGGCTGGGTCACTGGCTGAGAAGAAACTGCCTAATGAAGGATGCACTGGAAGGAATGGTGAACGAGAGAAGAGTTCGGGGCAGAAGAAGATATCAGATGATAGACGACATTAAGATATATGGATCATATGCGGAGAAAAAGAGGAAGGTAAAAAATATAGGAAATATTGGAGAATGCTGAGTTTGCAGTGAAAGACCTGCTCTAGAGCAGAACACTGAATGAATGAGTCTTAAGACATTTAAAAAAATTACAGAGAAAATTGTCACGTGTGTATGTATGCATGTATGCATGTATGCATGTATGTATGTATGCATGTATGTATGCATGCATGCATGCATCATTAATATTTTTACATTAGATGGTACAATTGCTACAGTCAAAGGTGGAAATTTGTTCTGTCGCTCTCCTTTCGTATTTTAGTATTTGATTGGGAATTGGCTTTGAATTCAACAAATTCTTGTTTTATTAGCAGGAACATTTAAAATATATATCCTCCACTGAACAATTCCCTGTTAGGTACACCTGGTCACAATACAAAAGAATATATTAATTGTTAATCACAGATTATAACACTATCGATAAACAGATACCATTATTATTTTGTAGAAGCTGAAAATTTGAAATGTTAGTTCCTAATAAAAAGGTATAAAAAAGGTATCCCCGTCACATGTCATGAAGGCACTTGGGAGGCATGGAGGTAGAGCCCCATGCTTTCCATGACCTCGGCACTAGAATGAGGTGGTGTGGTCGGCACCACGCTTTGACCGCCTTTTACCCCCGGGAAAGACCCGGTACTCAATTTTATAGGAGGTTGAGTGAACCTCGGGGCCGTTCTGAAAGTTTGACAATGAGAAAAATCCCATCACCACTCGGGATCGAACCCCGCACCTTCCAGTCCGTAGCCAGCTGGTTAGTTCCTAATATTACCGAAAATGCAATAGTTGCCCACATTTTTACATAAGACAGACAGGAAGATCCTTTCACACAAGATATAATGAACATATTAAAGCTATAACCAAACCCTACATCAAATCAAATTATGCAGACCACATTACCAACAATAATCATGACTACAATAATATAGAAACAGGAATGGAAATTTTACACATCACACCAAAAATTTCACAGTTAAACATCTTAGAACAATACGAAATATACAAACTTACAATAACATACCCACAACATATACTTAATACACAATTACAGTTCAATACCCACACATTATTCGACGTCATGATACATAGCACACAAAAAACCACCCCACCATAAGAGCAACATACCCCCACCCCTACAATCGACAAATGCACATCGCAGAATTCAAGATCACCAGGTGTTCAAGAGACACTGATGAAGACGTAAGATCACGTCGAAACGGGCCGTCTGTCGAAGGTATGTAACTTTTTAAAAAAATTTAACACTTTTTAACGAGTGACTAAGAAATTTTATGTTCTTAACAAAGTGTTAACGTGAACTTTAATCAATGAATTACCGAAAAATAGAAATCGGCTCAATCTTTCGGTTTAAGCTGGCGTAACAATTCCCAACAGAACAGGCAACCTCTCTGGTCTTATCTTTCGGCCTTCCAACCTGTATGTAGTTCCAAGACGTCAAGTTCCAGGACACAGTGGATTACCCAAAACCCTAATTCTGATCGCAGTCACCGTCAAAGCCTAAAAACTCATACAAATGCGTAAAAACTGTAGCCGTACCATGGCAACGGGGGAAGTGCTTATTCAGTGACAGGGCAATAAATAACCTTGATAGCAAAAATATTTGGAGGATCTAGACTAGAGCCAATTTGGAGGATGTCTGTGCATACGCAGACGACGCGCCCCGCCCCGCCGTTCCCCCAGCCGGGTGGATTTGTCGGAAAGCCGATGATTGCATCCAGTTCCGCAAGAGGCTTTGTCGCTTCTCGTTAGCGTCACGCCAGATTCCTCGGCCGGTCGGCAGGCTGGCTGGCTGGTTCCTTCCGCTATCAGCACCCCAACCCACCCCGCGCATTAAAACTGGTTGCGTCGTGCAATTGGATTACAGCCGCCATTTCCATGTCTTGCGGCTCCCGGGAGACGATCGCGAGACAATTGAATCAGCCACTAATTCCCACAAAGCGCCGCGCCGCGGCCACTTCCAGAAGCACACAGCTAGCAATTCGGCGCTCTGACTGGCCTAAAATGCAGTCGAGTGACTGGACTGGATATCAAGCACTGCCCGGCCTGAACACCACCAGTTGACTGTGTTTACTAAGCATCTTGTAGCTAAACTGACTGGAATTCAACGTAGTCAATCAAAGCATAACCAAATGATTGCACTAAATAATAAACGAATGAATAATAGAATGTCTAAACTAACCAACACTCAAATGTCTAAACTGAATAACTAAATAACTGGACAGAGCAACAACCGACTGAATAGACTGAAGTTCAACTGAGGAATAGAGAGTAAACAAGTGTCTGGACTAAAAGACAAACGAATGAGTAAAATAATGCCTAAACTAAACAACACTCAAAATGTCTCAACTGAATACCAATTAATAATTGGACAGAGCAACAACCGACTGAATAGACTGAAGTTCAACAGAGGAATAGAGAGTAAACAAATGTCTGGACTAAAAGACAAACGAATGAGTAAAAGAATGCCTAAACTAAACAACACTCAAAATGTCTCAACTGAATAACAACTAAATAATTGGACAGAGCAACAACCGACTGAATAGACTGAAGTTCAACTGAGGAATAGAGAGTAAACAAGTGTCTGGACTAAAAGACAAACGAATGAGTAAAAGAATGCCTAAACTAAACAACACTCAAAATGTCTCAACTGAATAACAGCTAAATAACAGGACAGAGCAACAACTGTCTGAATGGACTGAAGTTCAACAGAGGAATAGAGAGTAAACAAGTGTCTGGACTAAAAGACAAACGAATGAGTAAAAGAATGCCTAAACTAAACAACACTCAAAATGTCTCAACTGAATAACAGCTAAATAACAGGACAGAGCAACAACTGTCTGAATGGACTGAAGTTCAACAGAGGAATAGAGAGTAAACAAATGTCTGGACTAAAGACAAACGAATGAATAATTGGACTAAAGAACAAACACATGAGTGGACTGAAGAGGAAACTGGTAACCGGAATAAAGGAAACAATACGACTGAACTAGAGATGAGACGAATGGCTGTGTTGAGCAACAACCAATCACAGGACTCTACTGAATAACTGGACTAAACAACAAACACATGAGTGGACTGAAGAGGAAACTGGTAACTGGAATAAAAGAAACAATATGACTGAACTAGAGATGAGACGAATGGCTGTGTTGAGCAACAACCAATCATAGGACTCTACTGAATAACTGGACTAAACAACAAACACATGAGTGGACTGAAGAGGAAACTGGTAACTGGAATAAAGGAAACAATATGACTGAACTAGAGATGAGACGAATGGCTGTGTTGAGCAACAACCAATCACAGGACTCTACTGAATAACTGGACTAAACAACAAACACATGAGTGGACTGAAGAGGAAACTGGTAACTGGAATAAAAGAAACAATATGACTGAACTAGAGATGAGACGAATGGCTGTGTTGAGCAACAACCAATCATAGGACTCTACTGAATAACTGGACTAAACAACAAACACATGAGTGGACTGAAGAGGAAACTGGTAACTGGAATAAAGGAAACAATATGACTGAACTAGAGATGAGACGAATGGCTGTGTTGAGCAACAACCAATCATAGGACTCTACTGAATAACTGGACTAAACAACAAACACATGAGTGGACTGAAGAGGAAACTGGTAACTGGAATAAAGGAAACAATATGACTGAACTAGAGATGAGACGAATGGCTGTGTTGAGCAACAACCAATCACAGGACTCTACTGAATAACTGGACTAAACAACAAACACATGAGTGGACTGAAGAGGAAACTGGTAACTGGAATAAAAGAAACAATATGACTGAACTAGAGATGAGACGAATGGCTGTGTTGAGCAACAACCGAATCACAGGACTCTACTGAATAACTGGACTAAACAACAAACACATGAGTGGACTGAAAGACAACAATATGACTGAACTAGTGATGAGGCGAATGACTAGGTTGAACAACAACCGAATACCTGGACTGAACAGAATTCAATTGCCACATTAACAATCACGTCAGTAATTGAACTGAAATAGAAGTCAGTGCTGCAGATGTTGGAGTTGCAATACTCCGCGCCCGGCAAACGGAGGCCAGGAGGAACTCCATATGCGGAGGGCGGGGCCTGTTGATCGAGACATTAGCGGCGCTGAATAGTGATGAGTCCATCGTGTTCAATTATTTTCGGACGTGATTGTGTTGTATATGGATGAATTTAGCCAATTAGCGTCCGGCTTTCAGCGGGGCTGATTGGCTACGAGACGCATCCCTTGTCGTGCGCGTCCTCAATTATTGACGGCGCTTATCTCATTTGCCTCAGGAACGAGCACCAAAAATCACGAGCGAGAAGTAACTTCGTTTGATGCGCGGCGCATGCGATCCACGCAAATAAAAGTTACAATTTGTCACGACGCAGCTCAAATCAGGTAACGCGTCCTAATTCCGCAGATTGCTGCACCCCTTCCAGGTCTTACTGCGTCACGTGCGATTAATGGGGCCAGTGCTAGGTCACATCCTCACAGCCTGGCACCATTTAGGCCAAATATATGCTCCATTATAGCTAGCCTACTGTATTTCGTAACTTTTGCTATACGTACACAAGTGTTATATTTCCCTTTATTGAATATAATCATATCTCGACACATTATATTCTAATTTATTAGTTTACATTCCTTTCTATCTACTCTACTCTATTCCAATCTGTTCTATTCTGACGTGTTCTATTTAATCTATCCTGGTCTGTTCCATTCTATTCGATTTGATTCAAGTCTATCGCATTTTCTCCTGTTATATTCCATTATATTCTGCTGTGTTCCATTCTCTTCCATTTTGTTCACATCTATCCGGTTCTGATTCATTATATTTTGGTCTGCTCCATTCTATTTAGTACAAAACTGTATCATTATAATTCATTATATTCTGGTCTATTCCATTCTATTCTATTTCTTACAAATTTATCCTATTCTACTCCCTTTTATTACATTGTGACCTATTCAATTCTGTTCCATTTATTAGAATCTGTCTTACTGTATTCCATTATATTATATTGTATTGTATTGCACTGTATTTATTAACATTCCATGGTATTCATACATTGCTTACAGCTAGAATATAGAACAAGTCAAAAAACTTAATACTATGATAAAATCTTAATTTATAGTCACAGTCTAAATGAAATATATACAGACGAAATTTACAATAAAGTCTACTAGTACAACACAAAGATTTAGTATCAATTTCATGAAGTGTTACTGAATGTCATGAATTCACTTAGTACAGAATAGAAGGCGTGAGAAATTAGGTACTTCTTTAATTTGGCCCTAAATAATTTTATGTTTTGAGTTTCATTTTTTATATCGATAGGGAGGCTATTAAAAAATTTTATTGCCATATAACGCACTCCTTTTTGATAGCACGATAGACTTGCCGATGATTTGTTCAAATTTATCCTGCTCTAATTCAAAATATTCTGATATATTCCATTATATTCTCTTCCTTACAAATAAATCATATTATATTCTATTGATTTACATTTTGGTCTATGCCATATTGTTGCATTTATTCAAATTTATCCTATTCTATTCTGTTCTACCCATTATATTCTGGTCTATTTCATTCTATTTCGTTCAAGTCTACCCTAATATATTATGTTCTATTTCATTACGAGTACGTTGTAGCCTATTCTAGTCTGCTTCACTTTATTTTATTCAAATCTACCCTACTCTATCCTATTATATTCCATTATACTGTTCTTGTGTATTTTAATCTATCCACAGAGCCAAGGTAGCGGACTAATACATTCTATTGTTACATTTCATGTTACAATGTTACATCACATTTATGGAAATCAAACTGACTACGCTGATAATAGGCAATACACACCACAAATAGACACACAGTTAAATGGTTTTCTTGTTCAATGAACAAGAGTAACCAAGCTTCAGTACGCACTGCAACATGGCGATATGGTGACAAAGGCGGTCATTGCAAATCGTTTTGGCCAAGCGTTAAATTAAAAAACTGATTCAATAATTCAAAATGCAAAGCCAGAGAACAGAAAAAAATATATATGTAGGGTAAGTTTCAACAGTTTTGTGAAGTGCGTGATTATGAACTGAAAAGGGAAACATCAACTCTGCAGATGTCAAACAGTTCAAAAATTGTGGTGTGGATATGAGAAAATCAAATGATGATAATGGATAGAGAGAGTATTCTGTGAAGTCACCGACGTAGCTCACGTGTTTGCCTATCGATCCGGAGTTCCACTCTGGCGTGAGTTCGATTCCCGCTTGGACTGATTATCTCGTAGGGTTTTTCCAACCGTAAAGCGAATATCAGGTAATCTATGGCTAATCTTCGGTCTCATCTCGCTATCACCAATCCCATCGACGCTGAATAACCTAGTAGTTGATACAGCGTAGTTAAAAAAAAACATGTGGAATATGGCAGAAAAAGTGATACAAGAGAATATAAACGATATTTCAACCCGTCTGTAGATCAAGAATTTCGACAAAAGTAAACGAATACAGATCATGCTAGAGAAGGAAGGGTCAGTCCTGTAGTAGCAATAAAATCAGTTGCGTATTTAAGTAGTTACCAAAGCTGTATTTTCAACAAATGACCATGAATAGGTTATGTAACGTTATGTAACAATGTGCCAATAAAGTAGATGGCTACAGTATCAGAACGTTGGATGTTTTTAATTTTCAGACGTTGCCTAAACTGTTTCTGAAACTATTTCCATCATTCCGATACTCGAGGTTCAACTCACAGCACCGGATCAAATCTTTCTCCTTTGCGGCGCCGGAGCGAGTTTTCTTCATTAATAACCAACGGTAACCATAACAGAATATAATTCTGTAGGACGAAACAATTAATCTTTACGTGAAATGTGTCATTAAAGAAATAATAACATGTCAATAAACTACATTGTTCAGGCCATATCCTGTGTTATTTTGATATTTTATCAACCTTATAGCCACTTCAGAACAGCATGCTGAAATTCGTCAGAACCAAACTGCCGGACCCTGTACATGAAATAATATAAGCAATAAATTATGCGCACTTTATGAATTTAATTTAGACGCTAGTGTTCCCGCCACATTCGGGAAACAGTCCTAATAAATGCCATTCCAGGATCTGAGCTTTTTAATAGATAATTTATCAGTAATATTAGATTATCTCGTGGTATTACCTATGATAACGTAATTAGGACGACTATTACACTTTTACCCCGCGCCGTGGCGTCGCGATCTAAGGCATCCTGCCTGGGACTCGCGTTACGGAATGCGCGCTGGTTCGAGTCCTCATGGGGAAAGAAATTTTCTTATGAAATTTCGGCTAGTCTATGGAACCGGTGCCTACCCAGTTTCGTGATGCACTTGGGGAGCTACGATAGGTAGCGAAATCCGGTTGCGAATACCAGCTATAACGGCTGGGGGGATCATCGTGCTAACCAAACGATACCTCCATTCTGGTTGGATGATCGTCCACCTCTGCTTCGGCATGTGGGCGTGAGGCCAGCAGCCGGCTGGTCGGTCTAGGCCTTTCACGGGATGTAGCGCCACGGATTATTATTATTATTATTATTATTATTATTATTATTAGTATTATTATTATCATTATTATTATTATTATTATTATTACACTTTTATTACGTCATACTACTTTTGACCAATAAAACGGTACTGAACGACGTGTTTCAACCAATCATGGCTGCTTATCCTACAATTTTTGTCACCGCACTAGCATTTGTTTTTTATTACATCGCTAGCATTTGTTTCTTTGTTTGCCAACATTGTACTTTCAATAATTGTACCTTTTAAAATGATCAATGTTTATTTCATCATCCTTAATTAAACATTTTCTATCGTTTTTCTTCTTTATATTATTTAGGTATGAGATTATGGATAGTCACGTATCAGATATTGTTTAACATATATTGCAATGCAATGCAACTATTAAAAATGAAACTGAATCAACAAAGTCTACTTGACTAATAATCGTTCATAGAGTCCAATGAAGATTGTATAGTTGGCACAACTGGTAACAAGAGAACAGCTCATAACACACTACTGCCATCTAGCTGAATATTTGTAATGATGCGATGATTCAATAATACATTTTCAACACAGTTTAGTAAGTCAGTTAATATTTTATTGTATTAGAGTACTTTACTTCTTCTAATCTTGAAATACTTTCTTCTAATCGTGTATAGTCAATTTTGATTTTCTCCAGATAAATCAAAACCTCTAGTGAGATTATGTATGTATTTATTCACACTACAATTGGGTATATACCCGGTGGCAGTGTTATATAATATACAATAGTTACAGCAATAAAAGAAAAATAAAATAAAATAAAATAAAATAAACCTAAATTTATTTCCAACTATAAATAAATAAAAAGGTATCCCCGTAACATGCCATGAAGGCACTTGGGGGGCATGGAGGTAGAGCCCCATGCTTTCCATGACCTCGGCACTAGAATGAGGTGGTGTGGTCGGCACCACGCTATGACCGCCTTTTACCCCCGGGAAAGACCCGGTACTCAATTTTATAGGAGGCTGAGTGAACCTCGGGGCCGTTCTGAAATCCTGTCACCACCTGGGATCGAACCCCGGACCTTCCAGTCCGTAGCCAGCTGAACTATAAATAAATAGATGCAATAAACCTAGGACTATAAATAAAAACTATTCTATAATAACGCCTACAAAAAGCAAAAGTAAACCTAACTTATAGGTACTTCTATTTCACCCAACTATTACCAATTTAAGTAATATCACCTTAAAAATCAACTTCATTAAATATCATCTTAATTAATTACATATCACCTTAATTTATTTACATATCAACTAAATTACATATCACCTTAATTAATTACATATCAACTCAATTAATTACATGACACAACTTAGATAATTACACTGCACCTCCAATTACATTTTCAGTCTAATCTTCTCAACCTTTCCTTAAATGTATTGATTTTGATTTTAGAGGACCACCCTGAAAGATTGCCGTAGGTAAGCTGTTTCAGTCTACTATTGTGCGGTTAACAAAGGAAAATTTTGCCACGTCCGTTCTTTGTTTTCTACATATTTTAAACTTCCTAATATGACCTGCCCTGCCTAAGTATGATGGTGTTGCTAATCTAGCATTGATGTCGGTCCATGCTTTGTGTCCCATTTGTGCCTTAAACAGTGCGGTGAGTCTGGTTTTTCGTCTCCTTGATTTGAGAAATTCCCACCCTAAGGGCCGATTGTATAAACCATTTGATCTTATATCAGAGGTTAAATTGATCCTCGTTCTAGCTGAACTTGGAATTTTGTGTTGTATAAAGTCTAATCTGAGATTAATTTGTCTTAAACTAAAGTCAACTTTGACTGATGATGATCCAAGTTCAGTTATTTCTTCTCTGTTTGAAGTATACGAGTGGCAGATTGTGCAGAAAGAATAATCATAATTATTATTATTAATATATACGGTAGATACATTTATATATTTTTTGTCAATTTCTTGCCTTAATATACAAACATTCTTATATTTTATAAGAAGTTATCGTGTTCAGCAGTATCAAATAACATAACCTATAATTATATTATGTTTATAACAACCATTAATTATTCATGGATATGATAGGTACATTCATAAATTTTCAATTAACTGTATTACTAAACGAAAATTGTCGTTTTATAAAGCTTTATTATGTTTAGCTGTATCAAATTTCATAACATAACAATTTGGATA
Source organism: Periplaneta americana (assembly GCF_040183065.1). NCBI lineage: Eukaryota > Metazoa > Arthropoda > Insecta > Blattodea > Blattidae > Periplaneta > Periplaneta americana. Next base: position 169,372,500 of record NC_091125.1, on the reverse strand, counting down.
CTGGTCAATCTTCTTCTTATTGTCCGCCATTATTTACAACGCACAACACAAACCAGTGTCTCCAACAGATTGTGCGAAAAGTCGCCAAAAAGTAGTTGGAAAATCTCTAGATTTCTTATTATCAACAAAGAAAGATTAAATTTTCTCAGTATGAGGTGCTAAAAAGGTCGCTAAATCCCTATTTAAGCAATATAAAAGTTAAAAGAAATTGTCGTCGAAAAAGAGTTAAAGTCGCTAGATTGGCAATACTGAACAAACCTGTACAACATGGCTCGCGCACCACATACTTCACCTGTTTATGCGATGTTGCCAAGTCCTTTTCACGTGAACTTAGAATGCATTTGAACCTAGGTAATTTGATCGCAGAAAAGTTTTATACAACAGAAGAAGTGTCTGAAATCGGTTCACTTTCCGATCTTCGATCAAAGTTGATCTTTAGTCAGAGTGTTTTATACAATTGGGCCTAAGTCTTTTACTATCTCTTCACCATGTCCCTTTCCCATTTTGACATATTTTGCTGCCTTGCGTTGAACCTTTTCTATTGAATCGATTATGCAGAAATTACGGAATATAAAGATTCAGTCATGAGAACCCGGGTCCTCCGAGCCGATAGCACAGCTTCCACTTTTATTTCTCACTTGCAGATCAATGTTTCATTCGTTGTTTGCACTGAACAAAGCAGTTGATACAGGAATCTGGGCAGGGGAAGGAGCAGGGAGGGGATGACAAGATGAAACGCAAATTACGTACATGGAGTGACGTGAGCCGGAGATCAAAGCCATCAGAAAATTAGTCCATTAAGATCCATCCGCTCGCAGAGTCCTCAATCATTCAGCAATTAGCGCTGACCCGCGACTCCACCGTCCGTCAACAAGACGCCGCCACCGCCACCGCCGGACTTTTGGGTTCAATTCCCGACTCCAGTCGTGTTTCGTTTCATTATCGGCGCAGCAGACTTGCTAAATGATTCTGTGTGAGGTGGGGAATGCCTAGAAGACTGATGCCTGATGTCACAAGTTTTCGTCAGCTTTTGTTTGGTGGACTTCATATTGTCTTCTATCAGCTTTCCGATGTGTCGTTAAAATATGAATCGCTTCATAATCACAAATCAACAAATAACTAACGATTTTTGTTCGTCTATAGAGTATTTAATGTTTAGAGGATGCATTCATGATTCTGATAACTTCGTAGTGTATTCTGATGTTCTGGGTTTGACTATCTCATCTAACGTTTAATTTTATGTTGGAAAAGTGACTATAGAAAGTTAGAAATGAAAATATTGATGTCTATTTGGATTCCATTAAATTTAATGTATAAGTTTATTATAAAGTACCGGTAACTAAGTTAATATAACTGTCACACAAATTGAGCAATGAAGATTAACTAATATATTTATGATGCTATGAGACTGACCAACTAATAAAGATAAATATAGGCCTAGTACTTATATTATTATACCTATTACGTAACATCGAAAAGCCACACAACTCTTCCATCATGACAACATAATCATCGTCTCATCTTCATAATCACATTCATATCATCATCATCATCCCATAATTATCACAATAATTATCTATTATATCATCATCATCATCTCATCATTATCACAATAATTATCTATTATATCATCATCATCATCACACTCTCATCATAATCATTATCCTCACAGATTATATTCCTAAACGAACTGTTACGATCTACTAAGTTTTCGACCCATCTCTTCACAAAGTGTCCTTGCGATCTATTGTGTCGAGGTTTATACTGTAATTCAAGATTGCAATAGGGATACGTGTTCTGGACATTCATACCACAATCATATCTTTATCATAGTCATAATCATAATCTCATCTTTATAATCATATCATAATTGTTATTATTACATATTCACTACCACCATATCAATCATTTAAATAAATACATGAAAGAAAGAATTAATGAATAAACGATTAATGAATGAATGAATAATAAATAAAAATAAATAAATAAGCAAATAAATAAATAAATACTTAGAAACAAACAAGCAAAGAAACACACATACCCACAGAGAGAGAAAGAAAGAAAGAAACAAACGAACAAAAAAAAAAAACAAACGAACAAACACACAGACAGAGAGAGAAAGAAACAAACAAACACAAAAAACAAAGAAACACACAGACGGACAGGAAAAGAAAGATACAAAAAACAAACAAACAAGCACACAGACAAACAGACAAAGAGAGAGAGAAAGAAAGAAAGAAAGAAAGAAACACAAAAAACAAAGAAACACACAGACGGACAGGAAAAGAAAGATACAAAAAACAAACAAACAAGCACATAGACAAACAGACAAAGAGAGAGAGAAAGAAAGAAAGAAAGAAAGAAATACAGAAATAAACTCTCACAAACAAGCAAACAAACACACAGAAATAAAGAAACAAACACATACAAACACATAGAAAGAAAGAAAGAAAGAAAGAAAGAAAGAAAGAAACAAGTAAACTACATAAACAAACATAAACAAATAAGCAAACATACAGACAGACAAAGACAGAAAAGAAGATAGAAAGAAATAAAGAAACACACAAACACAGACAGACAGAGAAAGAGAGAAAGAAAGAAACGAATGAATATTATTCATTTCATCATCTCACCATCATCGGCATCATTATCACCATCAGTATCTTCTTTCCTTCTTACTTTCTTTTCCTTCCTATTACTATTTCTCTTCGTTTGTGCTGCCCCCATTTATTTTTTACTTTCCCTCTTCCTGATATTCTACTGTTATTTCTCTTATTTTTGTAGTAACTATTTCATTTCATCCTCTTTCGTCTACTTTATTCCACAACGTTTTTTCTTCTACCACATTCTTAATCCTTTCCTTCTTCTCTACTTCTCCATCTTTACCGTGCTCCCTTTCTATTCCTCTTCGGTTTATTTATTATAATTATTATTTGCTGTCTTTTTAACTTTGACATATATTTTCTTACTCTTTTCCGTTCCATTTAAGTAAACTTTGTCTCACTCTTTCTCCTATTTTTTCTTCTATCCCTGCTCTTTTGTGCTCCCCTCTTCGTTCTCTCTATCTCCTAATTCATTTACTCTGCTTCTTCCCTCTTCTTGCATAAATTTATTTAATTTTTGCCCATCTCTTTTTTCGCTTATATCTTTTCATTTGTTCTCTTCTGCTTCCTTAGTGTTCATCTTTATTTAGTAATTTTCCACCTTTTCTTTCACCTTTTCTTCTTTCCTCCTCCTCCCCCTTGAGCTCCATCAATTTCCTTACTTTCTACTTCTTGAAGTATCATAAGCTGCTTTCCGCTCAATTAAAATAATAATAATAATAATAATAATAATAATAATAATAATAATAATAATAATAATAATAATTAACAATAGATCCCTATTAGAAACAACAACAACCAAATTTCTTGGCTTAAAAATCGATAATGTGTTAAACTGGAAAAATCATATTAAAGAAATTACCTCTAAACTAAATTCAGCTTGTTTTGCTATTAGATCTATGCAAAAGATAGTAAATATCAATAACTTAAAAACAATATACTTTGCATACTTTCACTTGGTAATGAGTTTTGGAATAATATTCTGGGGAAATTCTACAGATAGTAACAATATATTTCTATTACAAAAAAGAGTAATTAGAATAATAGTAGGTGCCAAATCTAGGGAATCGTGTACGACTATTTAAAAAAAACTACAAATAATGCCCATGGCTTGTCAGTATATCTTTTCATTAATAATCTTCCTCGTATATAATCGTGAAAACTTTGTAACTAATTCAACAGTTCATAGCATAAATACACGTCAAAAAATGACTTTCATACTCCATCGGCAAGTCTATCGTGCTATCAAAAAGGAGTGCGTTATATGGCAGTAAAAATTTTTAATAGCCTCCCTATCGATATAAAAAATGAAACTCAAAACATGAAATTATTTAGGGCCAAATTAAAGAAGTACCTAATTTATCACGCCTTCTATTCTGTAGGTGAATTCATGACATTCAATAACACTTCATGAAATTGATACTAAAACTTTGTGTTGTACTAGTAGACTATATTGTAAATCTCGTCTGTATATATTTCATCTAGACTGTGACTATAAATTAAGATTTTATAATAGTATTAAGTTTTTTTACTTGTTCCATATTCTAGCTGTAAGCATGTATGAGTACCATGGAATGTTAATAAATACAATACAATACAATACAGTACAATACAATACAATACAATTCAAATGAATAACTCAGAAGTATTGGAGAAATAGACTAACAGAAGCAATGCAAGACAGTGTAAAAAATTCCACACTTATCATGCTATGATTTGAACCCGAACTGTCGTCTAATTTGGGCCCAATGTGTGCATTTAGTGTAGTGCCAAGTAGGTACCTACGTAGTTTGTGAACTTCATGAAATAATAATGTAACACAGCCTGTGTGCGCGAGTTCTAAGTGGACGCTTGTCACTCTTTAATATTAAGATTTACACGCTGAGCTGCTCGCACCGAAGACCAACGTGTTTGCGGAAATATCTCCTGCTTTCTTAACGGAGATGAGTGGCTGGCAACACGCTGCGACAGATTGATCCCCAGAGAGAGCAGCTCATTGCTGCATTACATACAACACTTCCTTCTTCGCTTTCTTTCTAAGGCTGGATCCGGGACTCAGACACGCTTTGGCCCATTGTCCGCCCTGTAAATGCGATGATTGTCCAAGTCCGACGGGTGACGTCTGAATCCGAAGCTGACAGGTGGGCCGTCTTGCTAGCGCCAGGTCCCATCCGCGCAGACGAGTAGTCAACCCCAGGGCACTGAGTCCTTCCTACATCAGCATCGGAAACACGACTTCGAATATTTCACCCCATCTTATTTTTACTTTTCTAGACAACAGACCAAATGAGCGGGACGTTACAGGAATTATGATTGGGGCTAGAGGCACAATCCCACGGGAGTCCTTAGAAGTCTTCCTAAAATTAAAAGTTCCTGACAGCATCCTGGACATGATATCCTCCACTGCATTGAAGTCGTCGATTAGCATAATTAATCATCATTTATATTCTTTATAAAATGTAATTTGTCTTGTAGCCTAAATTGTTTGTTACATATCCAATGAATTTTTCAATGATAGCCTACCTAACTAGGCGTTTCTATTAAAGAAAAAAATTAATTAAATATAAATACTCATTTAGAATTGATTAGGAGGCCGATTATTAAACCCTGGTTGGGACGGCTATCAAATATCTTCATATTAGTATTTTTTTAGTATTTATTTATTTAACCTGGTAGAGATAAGACCAGCAGGTCTTCTCTGGCCCTCTACCAGGAGATTCCAACTATAATATGAAGAATAAATTTACAAGTAGTATTAGATTTATAGTTACAATTACAAATAAAATTGCAATATTCAATTTACAATATTACAATTACAATAAAAATCAAAGTACGATAAGATTGCCTGACTAATGAAAGCTAGATAATTTATCATAGAAAAACAAAGAATCTATATATATATATATATATATATATATATACATATGGAACTGGTAATGGATATTACGGGAAAACGGCTGAACGGATTTTAATAAATGACCCCTCATTTTGAAGCTTGGAAATCAAAGTTTTTCAGAAAAATAGTAGTTTTCAGTGAAATTTCCATTTTTCAACATAATTTTCCTATTTTTCAAAATCCATCTATCGTCAGTTATGAGAACTGTCTAATTGCATTTCAGAATAAAACAAAACACACACTACAGTAAACAATATTACACGAAGGCCATGATCTGCAAGAATGCTGACATATTTATAGCTCAAATTAAATTGGTTATTAAAAACTTAACTTACTAAAAATAATTTACAGGTTCGATTCTGTGGTGTGTATTTTTCTGGGTACAGCTGTGTATTGAATATTAAAAACTACAAAACTTGAGGTGGTTTTATGACATTATTACCATTAGAAATGAAATATTATTGTCGTTAATGCTATGATGTGACTATTTTTCATTAATTATGCATATTAATGCTATATTGATGATATGAAAGTGAAACGTTTTGGGGTTATATAAGTAGATGTAGAGAATAACTTAAATTAGATTTTGATTTCTATATTTTACTGAGTGGCGGTTATGTAGTATATGTTACTGAAAGCTATAAAACTTACGTAAGATAATAATATTATTAAAAATCAAATATTTTTTATAGTTATTAATCGAGTAGGGTTGGGTCTTTTTCATATATTTAATGGCGGTGTGGTATAAATATTTATATGCGTGGTTCTCTTCAGTATTAGCTCGAGAGAGAGAGAGTATGTTTCATTGTTATGGAAGCAAATAACTTTCAGAATGTGTGGTATTCTTCATTGAAAATAAATGTGAAAAATGTTTATTTGAACGTCTAATGAACTTAGATTGCAGCATTTGCTGCACAAGCCACTAGTATTTTATATTTACTGAATTAAACCTAGAATAACAAAATTGTACAGTGATGAAATTATCGGATATTGAAATATTTTGTGATAGATTAAGGAGACTATTTACAAGAAATCAATTACTGACCAAGTGCCTAGTAAGTTTGCGTTTGAATTTAATTTCATTTCGACAGTCCCTGATGCAAGCAGGTAGCGAATTCTAGAGTCTTGGCAGGGCTATTGTGAAAGAGGATGAGTATGAGGATGTGCGATGAGATGGGATAGTGTTGGTAGAATAATAGAGGGAAATGATAGTTCCGCCAGAAAATCCCTCTGCACGTCTGCTTTATCCACCAGAAATTCCATCATGATCTGACCGGGGACAGAAACCGGACGCCTGCATGAAAGACCAACCTGCTACCACTTGAACCACACACGCCACTAGATAGAAGGTGGTTGAGTTTCAAAGCTATTTCTAAAGTTACTGTTTAAGAGGGTTGTTTGAAAAGTTCATAGCCTGACATAAAGAAATTGAACTAGAATTACTCTGAAACAATATCTTTTTCTCAACATAATCCACCCTGTCCGCCGAGTTAGCTCTGTCGTAGCGTGTCTGCCTCCAGACTAGCTGGCCCGGGTTCGATTGCCGATTGTATAACCTAGTGCAGTATATAAGAACATAAATAATGGATTCCACTATTGGATGGATTGCCAAATCAGTGAGATCAATGCTCGCACTACAAACACTCAACTAACAGAAGTATATTGGCCTATTATGAAGTTCAAGAGGAATCATATGTTTTCAATATGTTATTTTAATGATCACAATTTTATAATTAAGAAATATAAGATCAATGCAACATTTTAGTTACAATTTCATCACATATAATTTTAATATCTGTATTCATTTAAATTTCTGATTGTTATTTACCATAGAGTTAACCATGTAAATAGTTGTTTATTAATATACACACAAGATTGTAAATATCAATTTATCTGGTACACATTTCACAGCAAAGATATAGTATAAGTTGTATAAGATATTATGAGTCAAATGCCTGATGATGCCCAAGGGCGAAAACGTTTGCATTTCAATGTTATAATATGCAATGATCATTTACATTTGTAAGTGTTATTGATTGTAAACTATGATATGTAAATTAGACGGAACTCTAAATAAAATTATTAGATTATATTACATCAGTATAATTTCCAAAAAACAATACAACTTAAAGAGAGAAAACATAAAGATCACAGAAATTTAAATTTGATCCTCACGAATACCATACCAGACAAAATTACAGTTTCTTTCTAAATATTCCGAAATGCCACACAACTGCCGGATTAAAACAGAGCAGAAGTTTTGGACCCAAAATATATAATGAATTAATTAGAACTTACCCTGAGCTAAGTACATTTAACTCACATAGATTTAAGAAACAAATCAGATTAATTATTTAATTGTTTAAGCTAATTGAGTTAAAAATTAATACTCTAATATTTATGTACTTTTGTATTTTCTATTTGTATATAGACCCTATTATTACATGCTGTACTATTTTACCACTTATTAATGTTATTGTGCTCAATGAACTCTCTTAATTTTGTGATATATTTTGTATAACTGATCTGAACTGCGCCCGAGCACGAGCTTCTACACTTTCGGGCTGCAATGCCTAATGTAGCTCAAGTGTAAAGTATTAAATAAATTATTATTATTATTATTATTATTATTATTACAGAATATTATGATATTCTAATTATGGTACAAATCTTTAACTAGGCTTTGTTCATGAAAGACCTCCACTCCCAAATGGAGAGTTGTCCAGGAAAATATATCGCTTACGCTCCCTGATTTGTCGACAGATGTGTTTCTAGACCTTAAGAAACTGAAGAAGCATTTAACGATCGAACCATGAAAATAGAATAAATAATTCCTACCTTCACTGGAAAGATACTGAAGACTGTTCACTTTCACAAGGTGGTTAAAAGTTTTAGATATCAACACAAAAGTCCATGCGTAACTTGAAGGGTTTCTCCACTGCTCACTTCCGAGTACATACAGCCTATTTGGATTGTTGCTCGTCTTTATATATTCAGCTCCTTTTCTTACTACATTTCGTATAGTCTCAATTTTGACGTTAGGCCACAGAGATATTTGTGTACAAAGCAGGGAATTTCATGTAGAATGTACATCTGAGCCATAAATTTTACCCTATGAATCAGAATCAGTTCGTTTAAATACGTAAATCTAAGACTCGCGACGTCACAGCGTTTATTTCTCTTCAAGGAAGCCGTGCTAATAATATGTAATTGTCCCTTTCTGGTTGTCGGGTTTGGGTTCGCGGACTTCGGACACAATGACAAACATAACTACTAGAACACCGGGGACGGCAAAATGATCTTTTTTACGTGTAACGTTTACATTCGATCGATATTAACAGAAAAAAGAAAATAAAGGATTTGTTAGAACGGAAATTACACTGATGTCACCATGGAAACGCTAAACAGTTTTGAGAAAATGAACGATCAAATTACAGATTGCAGATTTCTATTGTGTTTGCATGGCAGGGCATTTTAATGCATAGCTTGGTCAATTTGATAGCTATTTTAAAATTGCTTTCACAGATATAGTGCTAGAAGTTGATATGAAATTGTTATACGATAAATAGAAGACAAATTTTTTTTTACTCTCGAAAGTGCACGTTTGGAGAAAATAAGTAACACAGATTGCAGGCTCCTATTGTGTTTGCATGGGAGGACATTTTAATGAATAACTTGGTCAATGTTGAGATATTTTAAATTTCTTTTACCGATATAAAGCCTTGAGTTCACATTAACTTCGTGTAATACAAATGAAAATCAGTTTTTTTACCCTCGAAGTTGTAAGTACTGTACCCTGTAACTATTTCAGATAATTCCAATAATATTTCAACCACGAATCCTCTCCAAATTAATAAAAAAAATATAAACATTTGTATTGGATTTATAGTTTGGGTTTAAACATATTAAACACTATTTAATCTGTATTCACTCTCAATTTTAATTTTATTTTTGTCTGTATTGGAATCCCCTCCTGAGCACGAGTCTTACTCATTCAGGAGTGGGCTAGTTTATCTTTCATTGTATTTATTAATTTGTATTCATTTCAAACTTACTAGCAATAATAAATAAATAAATAAATATAAATAAATAAAATGAGATAAAGGTGGATAGTGTTGGTGGAAATGTTAGAGTGAAACGGGAGTACTCCAAAAAAAAATCCCTATGCAGTGTCTGCTTTGTAAACAAACATTTCATCAGTACCTGGACGAGGGATGAACCCTAGCCGCCTGGATGAAAGACCAGAGCTCTAGCACAGGACTAGGTTACCAATGGTAAAGCCAAAATGCTTAGAAGGACATCGCTGGTACCGGATGCCTACCCCAATGGCTGCAATGGAACCTAACGTGCTCAAGAACATTCGCTTTTAAACCGCGATCGAGGTTTGAATCCTTATGCGATTTCTAAAACGAAGTCGAGACGCGGCTTGAGAAGAAACCGAGGTTCGTGGGTTTTATATATGGCAACGCAGCTAAGAATCGATCTTTATTCCTGATAAACAGTCGATATTAGAAAGAAATGAACATCGGGATTAATATTTTTATTGAATTGCATAAATCACATTCTTTTGTTCTGAGCTAAGTTATTGTTATATTTACTATTTAAAGAATATTATATGTGCGTTTAAATACTAGTATTACTTAGTATTTAATAAGGAACGGAGTTTTAGGTACCAGAAAGATATTGACCAAATCATTACCACAAGTCGAGAGTTTATCTTGTAATTTATCATTTTTTCGTAACTACTACCAACATTAACTACCTGAAAACCGGTTCCAAGGAATTAATAACCTAAATATTTATTATTTGTCTAATGCCTAGTACATGATATTTACTATCATTGACTGAGGGAAAAACAAGAATGTGGTGAACAAAACTACGGATTAAGTAATTAAAAACATTCGGGCTCTGGCTTCCCAGTAGCGGTCGACTTCCTTGGAGGATTTCAGAGCAGGGCATTTTGCAAGATGTTGTCTATCCATGCCTTCCTGTTGATGGCACAAGATGCAGGATGCTGATGGAAGGATGCCAAGACGATTGGGGTGTTTACCCAGGATGTCATGTTCAGTGTTAAGACGAAAGCTTGCAACTGCCAGTCTTCTGGGTTCAGGAGGTATATCCTTCAGTAATTTCCTACATTGTTACGAAATGTTTATGTCCAATTCTCGTTGGTGATAACCTAAATATAAAATTGATTAAAATTTCAATTTAAACTAAAATGTAGTATGGTTCTATTTTCGCATATAATAAGCCCCTGTAGCATAAATCTTAAAATAAGAAGACAAAATCACGTTTGCTTCATATTCTTGTAGGCCCACATCATTTTCGAGTATTAAATAAAATGTCCAAAACTACTATAATGACTAAGAATTAAGTTATATGCCTTATTGACATAAAGGTATAATTTTATTAACATATATTATAGCTTACTTCCCTCAAAGCAACAAGAATGTGTAAAAAATTGTCAACCTTCCGCCTCTTGTATTTCGGTGCAGATTAATATTTAGCATTCTTGCTAAATTTTGCGTTGATTCCATTGAAAACCGAAATATTAGCCTAAATTATCGTCGTTATATAGTTACAAAGGATTATTTCTGTCTTTCATTACCCTAATCTGGGGATTTAATACTCGTAGACATTAGTAGTATACGTTACAAGAGCGGTATGTTGACGTTTTCATGGTCGAGGAAAAGATTGAAAAAGCGAAACGTAGCTGAGCTTTTTTAATTTCCGAGAACATGAAAACAAACATACCGCTCGTGTATCGTACATTATTTTGTGCGAAGATCGTTTATTACATACCTGAAATACGAATTTCTAATTAGTTGCAATGAAATCTCCATCTTGGTTTCTGTTCAATGATGGCAACTTCGGAAAATCAAAATATCTTTCTTCAACATTGTTGCTATAAAATGTTTTCTGTGTTTACTATACTCCAGCAGGCCGTGATATACGTCTGTCTTTTTTTCCCCCCCCAGTCTATAAATGCGAACTTAAAACAAACGGTAAGGTTATGTAATGATTTATTTTTCATTTTAATATTTTAACAATATTATTTATATAACATATTGCAGTAATAACATCGGCATCTGGAATCTTGTTGATTTTTTCACGGCTTCCTTAATGTTACTTGCATTACAAATGCAGTAACTTTTGTGGTGTTGTAGAGTTTACTTAATTTTTGCAAATATTTAAAAACAATAATTAACATTGCAATTTAGGTGAAATTGCAGTGGTAAGTTTCCAATTTATAATTATTACTATGTTAAACGTCTCTAAAAATAATATGTTAAAAGCCTAAAGCAGTAAAATGAATGTCGCGCTTAAGCGGTAAGAAGAGGGAAATTGTTATGTGTGTTACGTTGGGAATACTGAATGTGGTATTTCACACTTACCGCGTATTGGTTCTGTGCGGAAAACAAGCAAATACGCACGATCTCGCACAAAAAAAATGTTCCTTAGCTAATCTTGTATACATGAAGCCATGGTTTTAAGCCTACCCCAGCCGTGGTCTCTGCTTCGAGCCATGGGTCAGAAAAATTAAAAAGACCTCGTTTCATAGATCCAAACGCTGTTTAAAGCCATGGCCATAGTCTAGACCTCGT